>NC_056749.1:780628322-780890822 GCF_019279795.1 Protopterus annectens | reverse complement strand
ACCAACAAAAGCTAGTACAGCAATTTTGTATACTTATTGAACCAGGTGGGTAATAACACTTATTTATATCTCCTTTAAAATTCCAAAGATAAAAGTCTTTTGGCTTTTCCTGGTTAGGGGTCACCAGAGCGGATCTCCGGTCCGCTTATGATTGGCAGTGGATATTTACGGTGTCGATATCTCTGATTATAGTAGCAGTGTTTTATCAAGTAATAGGTTCACAATTCCATTAAATATTTTACCACTGACATAATGCCTCTTTTCCCTAGTTTAGTTAAACCCTATTGGGGGATGTTCATTAAACTAAAACTAACAATACAGCTAGCTTTAGGTACCTGAAATACCATGGATGTGGGGGAGGTCCTTTAATCATCCTCAACTGTGTGGGGTGGCCCCACAAATCTGCTGCTGGTTATGAAAAAATGAGGAGAAACAAAGAAGTTAATTTCCTGATTACACCCTTTAAACTGAACAGGGTGGTGATAGGTCCCTATTAAGATAAAGTTGATAATGAACATGACAAAGCTAAGCATTTGGGAGATCAGCAGCCCAGAGTGATCGATCTCAGTGCAAACCCTGGATTTTAGGAAGAGCTGATGCTTTTGATCTTCAGAATTGTTTTTTTCTTTCAGGGAGTTTTCTAAATACTGCAGAGGACCAGGTACTATACCTCTCATCTTCCTTGCTGAAGAATTCAATGCAATGCCAAAAATAATAGCAGAATTTGTTTGTGTCTTTCAGCTTTTCCCGGTTAGGGGTCGTCACAGTGGAACTCCAGTCTGCTAATGATTGGCAGTTGATTTTTACGTACTGGCTTGCCAGGCCTGATGCACAACCTTCAACGAAGGTATGCCCATTCACACATGTCTCCACGCAGAAGACACTCTAGCTGAGAATCAAACCGGACAGCGTCTTACTGTGAGGCGACAAAGCTACCGCAGCACCACCACCGCCAAAAATAATAGCAGAATAAAGGCTCAAAATCAGGATCATATTTTTAAATTTTACTGTAATTCAGTAAAAAGGTTAATAGAATAGCATCATTTTCATTAGCATGCATGTTTTGGACAACAACAAGTATAAAACTGTCGGTTTATTGACTACCTCTAATCTTGAATGGTTTATCAGCAAATCAAACTTTTTACGAAGGACAGAGCAAAATTATAAGCAAAATCGGGAAAGTTTTATGAAATCAGGGACAGTGACAGGTATGCATTACTCCTTAATGAGGTATATAAAAGTGACTTATCCCTGCTGCTACTATGTATATGCATGTTAGCAGTCAGATGAGATACACAACTGTGGCAATTTGAACCTTTGCTTTCATCCCAATCTAACACCAGAGGGATGCATAGGTATTGACGGTCTTTGTTTGGGGGGGGGGTTAGGGAGGCAGGCAGTATTCCCAGAAAGGACCTGTGTAACCCCACAACAATTGCAGTGTTAGCTTACTGTGTGCTGCTATTTTGTCAGCTTTGAACATTAAGCTTGGGTACAACGTATGTCTTACTTGAAAGATAAAGCAAATAAGACTGCAATTATTTCCTACTCATGATTTTTGTTTAAGCCACAATTGGATTAAAAGGCTGGAAAATGCTCTAAAATGCATCCTGGAGCATCTATAACACTATGGTTTCTTGGGCCCTGGATTATCTGAATGGTTTCCTAAATGGTTATTACTGTGCTGTCTTGGTCAGGAAAGGTGTGTTGAAAGGATGCAAGGAAAACTAAAGTGAACAGCAACAGTGAATTTCTTTCCTTAATCAAATCTGTGTTCAAGACATCACTGGATGAAAAGATTGTGTAAAAAAAAAATTAAAATGCAATGCAGAGCATATAGAATGTTATGGCTTATTGAAAAAGCTGAAGCAAAAAGCAAAATGCAAGAAAAGGTAGAAAACAGTAAAGTACTTGGTATGGAGAGAACAAGATGATGGGGAAAAAGGGACGAATGGAGGGTGGGGGGGGCTGAAACATTGGTCCTAGTGCTCTATTTCATCGAAGTCCAGACCTGTATATAGAGTTGTTATAATTTATCATTGTTGCAACTAAATACCATAGTCCCTTTGTAAGATGGGACAACACAATGTGGTTCATAATCCTGTTTTAATATATGAGCATTATGGCTACAGGTAAGTCTGAGTATACTACATCTAAAAGTTTGCAGTATGAACATAAAAGGTTGCTTATGAAGGGTGGCAGTGATGGGGTGATACTTAGACTGGAACTGCCTAGGGGCCCACAGAATGCTAACTCCGGCCCTGAGGAAAAGAAAAGTATTTTTAGCAGAAGTGAGAAAAATATTCTTTGCTGTATTTCATGTCAGGAGCAATTTTTACCTTACTAGTCAAGACATTACTAAGGTCAAATGTGATGCCATTCTTTACAGACTGCCAGGAAACAGAAGATCAGATCAGAACTAGGTCATTGGCATACAGTTTAATGTTGGGACAAGAAATGCCAGAAGGAAGTAGCTTGTAATGAGATTGTAAACAGTAAAGGGACGAAATTGTAAATGATCCTTCAGGAATATCTGAGGGTATGATAGTCGCTAACAACAAAATATGGTTTAGTCTTACTTTAAACATCCCAGACAACAGATGGGATCTTAATACTATAATATTTAAGAAAATAAGGGACATGCACAGTCAAAAGATTCTGGAAGTCAGATGTAGGTCAGACATAAGGGTCAAACATAAAAACTTCTCCAATGTCGATTACAACTTCCTGAGGGAAGGTATAAACAGCTTCACAGCCCCCTCCCCCTCTGTAGGAACTGGCACCAATGTCCAAATCTACACCAAAGTACTATACGAGCATTTATATAGATGCATGGAATCAGGAATACCTGAAAGGACAAAATCATCCTCTGCAAGGAAGAGTAAACCTGTCTGGGGGACTTTATGACAAAAGGAAAAAATTGCTGTCCAGGACCAAGAAGGAGCAGGTGCCTAACTGGAAGAAATCTCTCCTTAGCCTGAACAAGCAAATAAGAGCACTAGTGAAATCCTCCAAAGCAAACTTTAAGTCCAAACTGGCTACATCTACTAAAAACAATCGTAAGGCATTCTTCACATGTCCGCAGTCTCAAAGGAAGCACTCAGATCTGATCAGAACTGGAGGTCAAGGACACCACATACACAAACTCCATAGATACAGTCAACCTGTTGGAAGACAAGTTCTGTGAAAACTTCAACCCTCTGACCTCCCCCATCAGTAAATCAGGACATCCCCAGCACCTGCACCACTCCACTTATCTCTAGGGAGCAAGTCATCATTTGCCCTCTCAAAGGCAAAAAATACAGCATCCATGGGGCCCGATAACATCCTAGGCTGCATTCTACATAAACTCAGGCAGGAACTTTCAGCACCATTAGGCACCCTATTCAACCAAAGCCTGAGAACCAGCTTCATCCCAGCCGAGTGGAGGACAGCCACTGTCATCCCTTTGCGCAAAGTTGGAGCATCTACCAATCCAGGAAATTATAGACCCATCAGCCTAACTAGCCTGATCTGCAAGGCCATGGAAAAGATTATCATGGACTTCATTAATAAGGACATTGGAAACCTACAAACACTCGATCCCACACAGTTTGATTTTGTCAAGGGGAGGTCATGCCTGTTAAATTTAATCAACTTCTTTGAGACAGCCACCAAAGCCATGGACAAGGGGAAGATTGTGCACACCACCTACCTTGACCTGGGCAAAGCCTTCGATGCTATTCCCTACTCAGGTTTAATAGATAAACTGTCTCAACTAGGCATCAAGTCATACGTTACCAAATGGGTAGCAAACTGGCTCACTGATAGAACCCACCTAGTCAAAATAGGGGAAGCCACCTGAGGCAGTAGACCTGTAATGAGTGGTGTACCCCAGGGATCAGTCTTGGGCCTCTGTTATTTGGGATATACTTTTCTGAAATGCATACCAAAACCAGTGGGCTACGGCTGACCAAGTTTGCAGATGACTGCAAGCTGGGAGCGGTCATCAACTCCCCTAGTGATGTGGACATCCTCCAAGAGGGTCTCACCCAAACAAAATGACTGGTGCCAGAAACATGGCCTCAAACTGAATACCAAAAAATGCATCATCTTCATCCCCTTTGGGGAGAGTGAAGTCCCCACAAATTATCACATTATTAACAAGGTCCTAAGCACACAATCATTTGTAAAGGACTCAGGCACCCAGGTTGAAAGCAACCTGACTTTTGACTACCATATTGCCTCCGTTGTATGGAAAGCTTTCTACACGGTCCACCTTATTAGCAGGGATATCTCATCCACGGACAAGGTGGTCATAACACCCCTGTATTCTTCCCTTATCTTCTTCTTCTTTCGGCTTTTTCCCGGTTAGGGGTCACTACAGCGGACCACCTGTCCACTCACGATTGGCAGTGGAGTTTTATGGTGTCAAGTTGCCAGCCTGGCACCCAACCTTCCACAGAAGGCACACACACAGACACAGACACAGACACACATGCACTCACACCTAGGGCCAATTTTAGAGTATCCAATCCATCTACAGCATGTCTTTGGGATGTGGGAGGAAACCGGAGCAGCTGAAGGAAACCCATGCGACCACAGAGAGGACATGCAGACTCTGCACAGAAGGCACCCCAGCCGAGAAATGAACTGGAGACCCTCTTGCTGTGAGGCGACAATGCTAACTGCTGCACCAGCCTGTATTCTTCCCTTATAAGACCCATTATTGAGTACAGTGCTCCTTTCGGCATGTACCTCACAAAGCCCATGCAGCAACTAGACAGACCACAGAGGTCCCTCACCAGGAGAATCCAGGGTCTCAGTCATCTACCCTACACAGATAGGCTAAAAGCCCTGCCCCCTCTACTCAGTCTCATACAGACTCCTCAGAGGTGGCCTCTGTCTGGCATACAAAGCAATCTCAGACCCCGCCTTGATGGGGCTGTTGCATATCCACAAGTCAAGTTCCACTTGAGTAACCCACATGTGCAGCCTCAACCTGGTCTGTGACATCAATAGGACTTGTTGGTGGGACAGATTTGTGTCCCAGAGACTCCCTGTTCTGTGGAATAGACTCCCTCTCCATGTCAAGCAGAGAATCTCATTATCCCTTGTTAAGCGTAACCTGGATAACTGGATGGGGAACATAAAATACACCCCTGGGATTCCACCTGTGTCCCTGTTGGACAGGGGCATCGGGTGCTGACTTGTCAGAACATAGGCTAAATTCTTGGCTAGGTTTGCAAGGGCCTCAGAATCAGTAGCGTAGTAACTTCTTATGATCCTATAAAAATGTTTAGGAAAAAAATGACCTTGTAAGCTGGAAGAGACATAATGGAATTCTTATGAGCAGCGAGGAAAATAAAGTATATTTTAATTAGAATATGCTGGTCATCAAACAGGTAAGGAAATAAGCTGATTTGGTGAGAAAAGCAGTACTGATATGCCATCAAAATCTATATTTCTGTATTTTCATGAAAACTCATAAAGCACTGGTCAACTCACATGGTCCTTATTGGCTAAGAGCCTCTATGCACCTTTTTATAGCCATGAAGCACTTACATAATAACAGCCCTTTTATTTTAAAATTGATACAGTCCCAAATGTTCTGTTTAGAGCAATAATCCTCTGGTGATAGTTCATTTCACTTAAAATTACAGAAAGGTAGCCTTGTTATTAATTTCTGTTTGAATATAAATTAACATGCCCTATCAACTAACTGAGACTAAAAAAAATGTATGCCTTACTTTATGATTCAAAAAATGTTCTGCTATTTACCTATTCTGTTCATTTCTTAAATTAGTTATATTGCTTTCCTGGTTTCAATTCAAATCAAAAAGAAGAGCACAGGAGAAGATACAGATAAGAATACCTTGCATAGCTCTCAACAAATCAGGGACAAATCTCAACAGAATCAGTATAAATCCAGAAATTATTATGGACAATCAAGGACACTTTTAATATATTAGTTCTATTAACTTGAGACTTTGACAGAGTAGGAGAATATGATTAAAATATAATATCTGAAGTAAAAGACGTTTGTAGCTAGAATTATCATTATTTTTAAGCGTAATTCACTACATTTTCTCCAAAGGTCAGCAGTTTTAGGAGAGATTAAAAGGGACAGAGCTAATATTTCACTCAAAATCAGGGATGCCCCTGAAAATTAGGGACAGTCGAGAGGTATGTGGCAAGGCTGCACTGTCCAGGAAAGGATATTTAGATTCTTGAACAACCCGCTTGCTGTTCCCCTCCATTGACTAAAGCTAGGCTTCTGTACCCTTTCATTAGATGACTGCATGATATTGGATTGTGTGTACAAGTACTGATGAAGGCTCATACTGTTCCTCTGAGACTGACATTTTCAGAAAACAAGTTCCACTGACAGTGCCATTCCAACTGCAGGTGCATTGATATACGTCAATTGTTTAGTTATGGGTTACACTTTTTTCTCCAAGCAACACTATTATTTTGAATGAAGGACAATTTGTCATATAAAAGTTTTTCAGTTGCTTAGACCTATCTGTGGAATCCCACTAGACAAAAAAAAACCTGTTTTGTCTTTGTATAATGTCTTAAAATATCAGATTGAAAATGTATCAAAATTGCCGGTTAGTAGTTAAACCATGGTTTGATTTACAATGACCGTGCCAATTACTCTGCTTTTCCCTGTCTTTTACTGTTGTGCCTGTTTTATAAGGTTGCATAACTCTACCCAAAAGGCTAGAAGCATTTTTGTCAGCCATCTCTGTAAAGTGTAGGCCTACTTTTATGTTTTAAAAATATTCACAAGTTTAACTGATTGTTAAATTATGGGCAAGAACAGAATGTAAATTTAAGATGCTTTGACTTGAAGTGTATGCCTAATTATCTGAACGTATTAACCCAGTTGCTACTTATTGATTTCCAGGGCAGATTCCTTATTAATCTTCTGGCTGTGTCTGTCAGTCGTGTTCCAACCCTGCTCCTGCTGCACATATTCAAAGCAGCTATTAATGAACACTTAATATTCAGCTCTTTAGCTGTTTTTTGTCCTCTGGTTTCCACTCTTAAATGGTGTGCCGAAATTCACAGCTAATTAAAAAACAATTATCTCCCAGTCTTAGAAGAATTTCCCTGAAAGGATTTAATCTCTCTCATTATCTCACTGCTGTGGCTTTCACCGAGGGTGCTGGCTGTAATCAGGAAAGACACCTGTTGCAACACTTTTTTGCAGTATGGGGGTAGTTACAGTTCTTTATGATGGCATAGTGCATTATGAAAGCCAGTGGCCCCAGTTCTTTATGATGGCATAGTGCATAATGAAAGCCAGTGCACCAGTTCTTTATGATGGCATAGTGCATAATGAAAGCCAGTGCCCCAGTTCTTTATGATGGCATAGTGCATTATGAAAGCCAGTGGCCCCAGTTCTTTATGATGGCATAGTGCATAATGAAAGCCAGTGCCCCAGTTCTTTATGATGGCATAATGCATTATGAAAGCCAGTGGCCCCAGTTCTTTATGATGGTATAGTGCATTATGAAAGCCAGTGGCCCCAGTTCTTTATGATGGCATAGTGCATTATGAAAGCCAGTGGCACCAATTCTTTATGATGGCATAGTGCATTATGAAAGCCAGTGGCCCCAGTTCTTTATGATGGCATAGTGCATTATGAAAGCCAGTGGCCCTAACCCTCTGTTATTCTGAATGTTTTTATTCATCATTTTCATGATTTCATTTCTCAATATATGCAGCTGAACCCCTTCTTCCCCTGTAGGAAGTCATATTTTCTTCTCATGCAAATTCCTACTATAGCTGAGGTACACTTGCAAAAAAAAATGTATCTTCTATTTTTCCTAGAGATTATATTGCTTAAAAACAAAAGTAATCATCCATTGCTATGTTTTTTTCAGACAAATGCAATAATCCAAAATACAAGATAACTGTGGCTATAAATAAAAGAAACATAGAAAGAATGAATGAATGAATATATAAATAAATAAACTCAAATTAAATGCAGATATACCCCTATCCTCCAACACTCCTTTCAGACGATCTTTCAGTAATTATAGAAATAAGCCTTAATAAAGTATTTAATTGGTGTAGTCCAGCATTTGCCTAGCAAACAAAACAAAAGAAAGTAAACAAACAAATAAAACTGCAGTGTTTCTCTATATGTGCAGATATTAACTGTTTAATCTGTAGCCATCAAAGCATTTTACTTGTTAGTCATAATTTTTTTTTTTTTGCCATGGATAGACTTGGTCAAATCACTGCTCCCAAAACTAATAAAGTGGACACCAAACATTATAAATAATAGAGGACACTGAAGTGTACCATAGGTGGTGCCTGGATATGATAAAAAGAAAAAAAAGGATAAAAAATGTCTCGTTTGTAGAGAAAAGAAACAAAGCTGTATGGAATCACTAGTGAGAATGGGCTGACTGTCTTGTGGTACCATTAGAACTGAAATCACTAAAGTAGTGAAAGTAATACTGAAAATGAGTATCATATACTAGGATATGACGTTGTGAAATTAATACTGAAAATGAGTATCATATACTATGATATGATGTTGTGAAACTAATACTGACAATGAGTATGATATACTAGGATATGACGTTGTGAAATTAATACTGAAAATGAGTATCATATACTATGATATGATGTTGTGAAACTAATACTGACAATGAGTATGATATACTAGGATATGACGTTGTGAAATTAATACTGAAAATGAGTATCATATACTAGGATATGATGTTGTGAAACTAATACTGACAATGAGTATGATATACTAGGATATGACGTTGTGAAATTAATACTGAAAATGAGTATCATATACTAGGATATGATGTTGTGAAACTAATACTGACAATGAGTATGATATACTAGGATATGATGTTGTGAAATTAATACTGAAAATGAGTATCATATACTAGGATATGATGTTGTGAAATTAATACTGAAAATGAGTATCATATACTAGGATATGACGTTGTGAAATTAATACAGACGAGTATAATATACTAGGATATGACGTTGTGAAATTAATACTGAAAATGAGTATCATATACTAGGATATGACGTTGTGAAATTAATACTGAAAATGAGTATCATATACTAGGATATGACGTTGTGAAACTAATACTGAAAATGAGTACGATATACTAGGATATGATGTTGTGAAATTAATACTGAAAATGAGTATCATATACTAGGATATGACGTTGTGAAATTAATACTGACTGAGTATCATATACTAGGATATGACGTTGTGAAACTAATACTGACAATGAGTATCATATACTAGGATATGACGTTGTGAAACTAATACTGACAATGAGTATGACATACTAGGATATGACGTTGTGAAACTAATACTGACAATGAGTATGATATACTAGGATATGACGTTGTGAAACTAATACTGACAATGAGTATCATATACTAAGATATGACGTTGTGAAATTAATACTGAAAATGAGTATCATATACTAGGATATGACGTTGTGAAATTAATACTGACAATGAGTATCATATACTAGGATATGACGTTGTGAAATTAATACTGAAAATGAGTATCATATACTAGGATATGATGTTGTGAAACTAATACTGACAATGAGTATGATATACTAGGATATGACGTTGTGAAATTAATACTGAAAATGAGTATCATATATTAGGATATGACGTTGTGAAACTAATACTGACAATGAGTATGATATACTAAGATATGATGTTGTGAAATTAATACTGAAAATGAGTATCATATACTAGGATATGACGTTGTGAAATTAATACTGAAATGAGTATCATATACTAGGATAAGACATTGTGAAAATACTGACATTGAGTATCATATACTAGGATATGATGTTGTGAAACTAATACTGACAATGAGTATCATATACTAGGATATGACGTTGTGAAATTAATACCGAAAATGAATATCATATACTAGGATATGACGTTGTGAAACTAATACTGACAATGAGTATCATATACTAGGATATGACGTTGTGAAATTAATACTGAAGATGAGTATCATATACTAGGATATGACGTTGTGAAACTAATACTGACAATGAGTATCATATACTAGGATATGGCGTTGTGAAATTAATACTGAAAATGAGTATCATATACTAGGATATGACATTGTGAAACTAATACTGACAATGAGTATCATATACTAGGATATGACGCCAGAAATGAATACTGAAAATGAGTATCATATACTAGGATATGACGTTGTGAAACTAATACTGACAATGAGTATCATATACTAGGATATGACATTGTGAAATTAATACTGAAAATGAGTATCATATACTAGGATATGACGTTGTGAAACTAATACTGACAATGAGTATCATATACTAGGATATGACGCTAGAAATTAATACCGAAAATGAGTATCATATACTAGGATATGACGTTGTGAAACTAATACTGACAATGAGTATCATATACTAGGATATGACAATGTGAAATTAATACTGAAAATGAGTATCATATACTAGGATATGATGTTGTGAAACTAATACTGACAATGAGTATCATATACTAGGATATGACGTTGTGAAATTAATACTGACAATGAGTATCATATACTAGGATTAGACGTTGTGAAACTAATACTGACAATGAGTATCATATACTAGGATTAGACGTTGTGAAACTAATACTGACAATGAGTATCATATACTAGGATATGACGTTGTGAAACTAATACTGACAATGAGTATCATATACTAGGATATGACGTTGTGAAACTAATACTGACAATGAGTATCATATACTAGGATATGACGTTGTGAAATTAATACCGAAAATGAGTATCATATACTAGGATATGACGTTGTGAAACTAATACTGACAATGAGTGTCATATACTAGGATATGACAATGTGAAATTAATACTGAAAATGAGTATCATATACTAGGATATGATGTTGTGAAACTAATACTGACAATGAGTATCATATACTAGGATATGACGTTGTGAAATTAATACTGACAATGAGTATCATATACTAGGATATGACGTTGTGAAACTAATACTGACAATGAGTATCATATACTAGGATTAGACGTTGTGAAACTAATACTGACAATGAGTATCATATACTAGGATATGACGTTGTGAAACTAATACTGACAATGAGTATCATATACTAGGATATGACGTTGTGAAACTAATACTGACAATGAGTATCATATACTAGGATATGACGTTGTGAAACTAATACTGACAATGAGTATCATATACTAGGATATGACGTTGTGAAATTAATACTGAAAATGAGTATCATATACTAGGATATGACGTTGTGAAACTAATACCGACAATGAGTATGATATACTAGGATATGACATTGTGAAATTAATACTGAAAATGAGTATGATATACTAGGATATGACATTTTTATTATTCACTTGTTATCCAGGTAGACCCCACTGGACACAAATGTCTCTTTTCAGGGGTGACATTACAGTGAACTGATTGATTAATTGTTTCACTGTATAGTGACTATGTTTATCAGCTGTAAAAATATATACTATTGTTCATGTTGGAGCAGTCTTACACCTCTCACCACATACACATATACAAAAATATACTGATTTACTCTTACAGCAATTTTATTTCATGCTTAGAACAATTTTACAAAAAAAAAAAAAAAAAAAAACTGCTTCAATAACTGGCTAAGCAACTGATGTCTATTCGGGGGTGGGGAGGGGTGCAATATATACCAGCTTGATGGAAAATAAGCCTACTTGATGATGACCTGACCTCTTGTTCAATACATTCTACCTGATGGACAAAGACTTACTGTCCCTTTAGTGCCCTTTTAAATAAATATTTTGTCAATGGATATTCCAACACAGCAGATAAAATTACTTCCAGATCTAATTCTGATTATATTAAGGTTCTTCTTTTTAGAGTCAGAAGTCATAATAATTAATTGATAAATCTTGAGGCCCTCCTGCAACCTGAATGTATCCAGGTCTATGTTATAGCTAAGAATTGGTCATAGCTAGCTTTATGCACCAGCTAAACCTGCATCATTGGGGCCCTCTATTCCTGGGGGTCCCAAACCACAGCAAGTTATCTTATTTTGATATTTTGTCAAACCAACAAAAGCTAGTACAGCAATTTTGTATACTTAATAAACCAGATGGGTAACAACTCTTATTTATATTACGTTTAAAATTCAAAGATATCTTTGGTTATAGTAACAGTGTTTTTTCAAGTAACAGGCTTCACAATTCCATTAAATATTTTACGACTGACATAATGCACCTGGCTTAGGTAAATAGTACTGGTGGACATTTTCTCCATTAAAACTAACAACATAACCTGCTTTAGGTACGTACAATATCCAAAGCTGCAGGGACACTTTAAATCATCCTTCACTGTGTGGGGCCCCCACAAAATCTGCTGCTGATTAAGGAAAAAGGACAAGAAAAATGTATTAATTTCCTTATTACATTCTTTAAACTGAACAAAGTGGTGATATGACCCTGTTAGGATGAAGCTGATACTGAACATGAGCAAGGCAAGCACTAGAGAGATCAGCAGCCCAGAGGGACTGATCTTAGTGCAAATCTTGGATTTTAAGAACAGCTGATGCTTCCAATCTTCAGGGATGTTTTTTTTTTTTTCTTTCTTTCAAGGAGTTCTATAAATACTAGCAGAACAGCAGATACTATGACTCCCACCGTCTTTGCCGAAGAATTCAGTGCAATGTTAAAAATAATAGAAGAATAAAGGGTCAAAATCAGGGTCACGTTGTAAATATTACTCTAATTCACTTAAAAATTAATATAATAACATCTTTTGCATCAACATGCATTTTCTGGACAATAAGAAGTATAAAATTCTGATGTCTAGATTTATTGGCTGTCTGTAATCCTGAATAATTTAGCAACAAATCAAATCTTTTTATGAAGGACAGGGCAAAAGTATGATGCAATGTTCTCTCTTAACCCTATTTCCACCTCCTATATAAAGTCTTTGCTTAAACTCTGCTCTCCCTCTGCAGACAAGCTCCCACCTCACTTCCTCAAACTAGCAGCTAACTCTATTGCTTATCCAGTCTCAATTCTTATTAATCGATCTATCAAGGAAGCTACTGTACCCAAAATCTGGAAGTTCTTCTACATTATCCACCCTTCGCAAAGGTGGCAACTCAAATGATCCCTCAAATTATCGACCCATTACTATACTTTCCCCACTATCCAAAATTCTTGAAAAATGCATACATAACCAGATACTGAACTATCCCCTCCAAAACAACCTCCTTACTCCTACCCAACATGGCTTTTGACCACACCACAGTACCTCTACAGCCCTACTGTCCTTTACTCACACTATCACCAAAGTCAGGAACAGTAACAAACTAGTACCATGTCTGTTCTTAGACTTATGTAAAACATTTGATACGGTATCAAACTCCAAACTTCTCAACAAACTGGCTAACCTAAATCTTTCCAGCTCAACTCTCTCCTGGTTCTCCAGCTATCTCACAGACAGTTACAGTCAGGCAAACGGCAATCTTCTTGCTCTACATTCCTACCCATACACACTGGCATACCCCAGGGCTCTATTCTGGGACACCTTTTTTTTAACATCTTTACCGATGACTTCCATTCTTCCACCACCCTCTCTACTTTCATACAATATGCTAACAAATCTACTCTGATTACATCCACTAACTCAATCTCACAGCTACAGATGCTCACACAACAATCTTTTTCTTTTAGTTGAAAACTAGCTAAATGATAATCAGCTTATTTTGAACCCCGAAAAAACAAAGCTCCTTCTCTTTCTCTTTCTCCCCAAAGTTAGTGACCACCTTAAGATTACCTTCTCCAGCTCTTCCCAAAATAATACCATCATTAACGTAGACACTCATTCAAAACTACTATGAATGACAATTGATGACCAGTTAAAATTTGACCTACACATCCAGCAATCTATTAAGAAAACTAACCACAAAATTGTCGTACTATATCGCAATAAAAAATCCCTGCCTGCTGATTCCAGACTCACCCTACCCAGGACCATCTCCTTCCTGGTCTCCTCTATTACCAATCCTGCCAACCTTCAATCCCGCCTAGTGTCCAAGCTAGAGCAAACTTACAAAGAAATCACTACATTTGTAGCCAGTGTACCTAGTCCTACACACCATTGCCTAGCTCACAATAAGCTGCAATGCATTGAAGTTTCCCATCATCTAAAACTGTCCCAACTTCATATAACCCACCTCCTCCTAAATAAACCCAATGCATGTTCCTCTCTCACAAATCTAGTTACCTACTATTCTACTCCCCATCCTCTATGCAGTACTGAAAAACTTCTTCAAACTTGTATGCCCAAAATGAACACAGGCAATCTCTTATATCAATCCTCCATTACAAAAATCTGGAACAACCTCTCTTTCAACTTGTGAAACATCACAGAAAACAAAAGTTTCAAAAAAACACTTCTTCCAAAGAAATTAGATCTGACCCTGTCAGAACCATAGCTAATCACTCATCTCTCCAAATACTGTAATATGTCTTTCAACCAACCCTGTTGAGAAAACACTGTAGAGCCATACAACATGTACATATCTATATATATATATATCAAATTTATCTATACTAGCATAATATAAGTCTTTCAACCAACCCTGTTGAGAAAACACTGTAGAGCCATACAACATGTACATATCTATATATATATATATCAAATTTATCTATACTAGCATAATATAAGTCTTTCAACCAACCCTGTTTAGAAAACACTGTAGAGCCATACAACATGTACATATCTATATATATATATATATATATATATATATATATATATATATATATATATATATATATATATATATATATATATATATATATATATATATATATATATATATATATATATATATATATATCTATGTATATATATATATATATATATATATATATATATATATATATATATATATCCCCCTCCCCACCAAAAGGGCAAATATCTATCCCAGCAGAGTGCTGCCCCCCTGACATCTCAGATGCTCAGGTAAGAGCTGCCCTCTCCAAAGCAAAAAAACACAGCATCAATGGGACCAGATGGTGTCCCGGGCTGCGTCCTACATGAACTCCAAGAAGAGCTAAACCCAAACATAAAACTACTGTTCAATCTCAGCCTTACTACAGGATATGTACCCAAAGAGTGGCGTACAGCAACAGTGGTCCCTCTCCACAAAGGTGGTGCCTCAACGGATACTGGAAACTATTGCCACATAAGCCTGACTAGCTTGGTCTGCAAAGCTATGGAAAGGATCATCATGGACCTCATAAATAAAGATATTGGGGACCTACAGACACTGGATCCTACCCAGTTCGGCTTTGTTAAGGGCAGATCCTGCCTCTTAAACCTGGTTGATTTCTTTGAAACAGTCACCAAGGCCATTGACGAGGGGAAGGTGGTCCTCACAGCCTACCTGGACCTCGCAAAAGCTTTCGATACAATACCCCACTCGGGCATTATAGATAAGCTCACCAGCTTAAATATAAACCCCTATATCACTAGATGGGTTGCAAACTGGCTCAAGGACAGAACCCACATGGTTAGAATTGCTGGAGCCATGTCAGACTCCAAAGCAGTTACAAGTGGCATCCCACAAGGCTCAGTCCTGGGACCTCTCTTGTTCGGTATATATTTCTCGGAGGTACAGGCCAACATGGAAGGACTGTGGCTGACCAAGTTCGTAGATGACTGCAAACTGGGCGCCATAATCGACTCTCCAGCCGACACAAGCATCCTCCAAAAGGGCCTCATAGAAACAGACAACTGGTGCCAGAGCCATGGCCTCAAGCTAAACGCCAAAAAGTGTATAGTCATCCCCTTTGGCAAAAACAAAGTGGCCACAAATTACCACATAGGTGGTAATCCATTAAGTACAGAAGAAGTAATTAGGGACCTGGGGGCCCAAGTTGATAGCAATCTCTCATTTGACAACCACGTGGCCAAAGTGGTTAGACTAGATCAGGGGAGGTCATCGTGCCTCTTTACTCATCCCTCATCAGGCCCATAATTGAGTACAATGCCCCTTTTGGGATGTACCTTACCAGACACCTGCAGCAACTGGAAAGACCCCAAAAGTACCTCACCAAGAGGATCAAAGGGCTCAAACAGATGCCATATGCTGCCCGGTTAAAGAAACTCCAGCTCTACTCAGTGGCATACCGCCTGCTCAGAGGCGATCTGTGCCTGACGTATAAAGCCATGTCCAACCCGGAATTAATGGACATGCTGCACCTCAGAAAATCCAAATCCCATCGAGCTACATGCTCGAGAGACTTGAACCTCAGCAGTGAAATAAATAGTACATGCTGGAGGGACAGATTCATAACCCAAAGGCTCCCTTCACTTTGGAATAAAATCCCAGTCCAGGTTAGGCAGAGTCCCTCATTGACTCTCCTCAAGAGGAATCTTGATGAGTGGATGGGACATCGTAGGTTTACCCTGGGTATCACTTCTGTGTCTCTGTTAGACAGAGGCACAGTATACTAACCTCGAAAAAGGGCATAGCAAAATTAATTTAAAATGGGTAGCGAAAGCCAAACACACTCTGGCTAGGCTTATAAATGCCCTAGGGCAGATAGCCTAGTATGAACCTATGAACCTATATATATATGTATCATATTTATCTATACTAGCATAATATGTCTTTCAACCAACCCTGTTTAGTAAACACTGTAGAGTCTTACAACGTGTACACACATACATTTGAGATATATATATATATATATATATATATATATATATATACTAGCATAATATAAGTCTTTCAACCAACCCTGTTTAGAAAACACTGTATAGCCATACAACATGTGCATATATATCAACAAAAATCAAAACGTCGACAAAGCTGAACAAAAAAAAAATAGATCAAAAAACTGCTCATGGCTTGGAAAATACGAAACCACGGACTAGCGTAACTTCCACTTTATTCAATGCTTTCGTAAAAAACTTCTTCAGAACCAAAGGGAATGTTACATCAAGCATTCATTTAAATACTGCACACAATTAAAATCAATTAATCAATTACATGGTGTACATACTTAAAAAGCCCCTTTTAAAAAGCAAACTCTTTCATTCATTGATATGCACTATAGAATAGTATAATTGAGTACATTACAATAAACAACATTATAAAAACATAGCTTTAACGCTTTTTTTAACTTTTAAATATTGGGATTGACATTTTAAGGTTTGGAAAATGATCTGTCTGTAATTGTTTGAGCCCAATAGTTTGAGCCTCTGATTCCTGTAATCATTCCCCACCCTCAGGTTCTGATGTCCCAGTGTTCAGGAACACTATGTTTATAAAATATTTGTTTTTTCCCTTTTTTAATATTTATACATATGCTTCTTCATTCTAACATTTCATTTTCTAGTAGTCATACCAATATAAAATGATGAGCATTTGTCACACACTGCAATATAAACAACTCCTTTTGTTTTGCAACAAAAACTACCAGGGACCCCTATGGTATAAAGTATGTGAGGAAGCTGAATGTAGGGACATTCTAAAATAAACCTACAGACGGAACAGTCATGACACTTGTGCAGACCCCTGTTGATATGCCCCTTCTTAATGCTACATAGGTTCATAGGTTCATAGGTTCATACTAGGCTATCTGCCCAAGGGCATTTATAAGCCTAGCCCATAGTTATTTGGCTTTCGCCACCCCTTTAGTTTGAATAAACTATGCCTATTATTTTGCTGTGCCTCTGTCAAGCAGTGACACTTAAGTAATCCCTGGGATATATCTGCGATCTCCCATCCATTGGTCAAGATTTCTCTTGAACAAGGCCAGCGAGGTGCTCTGCCTCACATGTACCGGGATTTTGTTCCACAGCATAGGGAGTCTCTGGGTGATGAATCTGTCCCTCCAGCACGTTCTATTAATAACCGTGTCAAGGTTTAAGTCTCCCGCCCTTGTGGTTCTGAGGGATCTAGATTTTTTGAGGTGAAGCATATTCATCAAATCTGGGTTTGACATGGCCTTATATGTCAGGCACAGGTCACCTCTGAGCAAGCGGTATGAGACTGAATAGAGCTGGAGTTCTTTCAGTCGGGCAGCATAAGACATATTTTGAGACCCTTTATCCTTTTGGTGAGGAACTTTTGGGGCCTTTCCAGCTGCTGCAGGTGTCAGGTCAGATACATTCCGAATGGGGCATTGTACTCAATCATAGGTCTAATGAGTGATGAGTACAGGGGGACGATGACCTCCCTTGATCTAGATGCGAATCCCTTCATGATCAGGTGGGCAATGTAGAAGGTTTTCCTAACTACTTTAGCAACATGAGTGTCAAACGAAAGGCTACTGTCAACCTGGGTCCCCAGATCCCTGATGACTTCTGTGCTCAGTGGATTGCCACCTATATGGTAGCTAGGGGTAACCTTGTTTTTCCCGAAGGGTATGACTATGCATTTCTTGGCATTTAACTTTAGGCCGTGGCTCTGGCACCAGTTATCTGTATCTGTGAGGCCCTTCTGAAGGATATCTGTGTCAGATGTGTTTTCGACTATGGCGCCCAGTTTGCAGTCATCTGCAAACTTTGTCAGCCATAACCCTCCTGTGTTTGCTTGTACTTCAGAAAAGTAGATGCCGAACAAGAGTGGGCCCAGGACTGAGCCCTGTGGGACACCACTTGTGACAGGCTTTGAGTCTGACATGGCTCCAGTGACTCTGACCCTGTGGGTTCTGTCACTTAGCCAGTTTGCAACCCATCTTGTGATGTATGGGTTTACATTCAAGCTGATGAGTTTTTCGATGATACCTGAGTGGGGTATTGTGTCGAAGGCCTTTGCCAGGTCAAGGTAGGCTATATAGACTGCCTTTCCCTCATCAATGGCCTTGGTGACTGTCTCGAAAAAGTCAACCAAGTTTAAAAGGCATGATCTGCCTTTGACAAAGCCAAACTGGGTTGGATCCAAAGTCTGCAAGTTCCCTATGTCTTTATTTATGAGTTCCATTATGATCCTCTCCATGGCTTTGCAGATAAGGCTTGTCAAGCTAATGGGACGGTAATTTCCAGGGTCGGTGGAGGCACCGCCCTTGTGAAGTGGGACCACAGTCGCTGTGCGCCACTCCTTAGGTACGTATCCTGAGGTGAGGCTAAGATTAAACAGCTGTCCTAACTGCGGGTTTAATTCCTCATTGAGTTTGTGGAGCACACAGCCGGGGACACCATCCGGTCCCATGGATGCTGTGTTTTTTGCTTTGGAGAGAGCATTTCTCACCTGGGCGTTGGAGATGTTTGGGGGGCTACAATCCTCTGGTATAGATATCTCACCTTTTGGGGGGGAGGGGGGGGAGAAGTTTGCACTGAACCTGTCAGCCAGTATGTTGGCAATGTGTGTAGGTTCAGTAATCTTCACATCATTTTGAACTAATTCTGAGCATATCTGGGAGCTTCCTCCTAGGTTTCTAACATAACTAAAGAAGGCCGTATGATTGTCTTTTGAGTCCTTGGCGATTTTTCTCTCAAAATTTGCCTTGGATGATTTTATGAGAGCTCTTAGTTTTTTACTTATAATGATCAAAGGTGTCTTACCTTTCAAGGATTTTGCTCTATCTTGTAGTAGCTTCCTCCTTTTGTTGTAGAGCTTGTTTATGGCTGGGGTCCACTAGACTGGACGCTTGCCTTTGGTACAAAGAGTCTTAGTTTTGTTTGGGATTGCCTGATCCATGCAGACCTGTAGGTGCTGGTAGAAGGCATTTGTAAGTGATTCAGCGGTTTGAGTAATGTTTACCACTGGCTCAGGGGCCTTAACGGAGACCACACTAGTTTTTAGAAGTGTGAAGTCGGCTTTTGAGAAGTTTTTCACTGTGGCCTTTTTATTTCAGGTGGGGCGGATGAGGACCTCCAGCGAGATTAGTTTATGATCTGATCTCACCAGTGAGGGGTATACTTCTGGTGTTGAACATTGTGATCCCATGTTCGTGATGATGAGATCAAGTATGTTTTCTCCTCTTGTGGGGATGGTGACTAATTGTTCCATAGCATTTGAGTTTATGAACTCCAGGAACCTTTGGGCTAGAGTGTTTGGGCTTGAGTAGTGTTCCCAGTCTATATTAGGGTAGTTGAAGTCACCTAGTATGATGGTGTTTGGAGATACATTTATCCCCTCCAATGTTTTCAGGAAGGCCATGTGAGGTTCCTGAGTTTGAGAGGGTGGCCTGTAACATGCTACAAATTGCAGAGCAGTCTTGCCTATGGTTAATTGCACCTGGATGGTCTCCGATGCATCGTCGTTGCCACCAACCTTGAGGTGTGGGTGTCCTTTATGAATATGGACACCCCCCCCTCCTTTCTTGGTGTTGTCCGGATTTTGGGGCTGGAACGCATGATATGAGGTGAAACCTGATAGTGCTGGGGTGCTCTCAGGAGCCTTGAACCAGGTTTCTGTCACAGCACAGACATCGATGTTCTCCATACTGAGAAGGGCCTCGAGTGCGTGCATCTTGAGATTGAGACTTCTGGCATTGAGCAGCATTACCCTTAGTTTTTTCCTTTTTGTGTTCTAGGGTGGTAGGTTTAGAATTTGAGCCTTGCCTAAAAAAGGCACTATGGGGGTGGCAAGAGCCTTTGCCAATATCCGGAAGCCTAGGGGTGACAGGTGCAAGCCGTCCCTTGTGAAGAAGCGTGGCTTGTCCAGCATGTCATCCCAGGCAGACAGACATTGGATCCCCTTTGAATGACACCAGAATTTAAGCCAATTATTAAAGCTGATCATCTTATCACTGTATTGTGGCATCATTCTAGGTGAAGGTAGGATACTGCTCAAGGTCAGGGTCATACCTGCCTGGGCTACATAATCACTTCTATCTCTCCCCTTTTCAAATGCTCCTTTCAGACTATGTTCTTTCCTATAAACAAAATTCAGTTTCCCCTTAATGGCTGCCATTAAATCAGCATTTCCTTCGAGGATCTTCCAATTATTGTTTATAATATTACGTATACCTATATTGTCAACACTCATATTCATACTGAAACATAAAATTTCAGTATACTTTCCAGTTTCCTTAACTTGGAGTGTTGGCCTATTTTTCAAAATGGGTGGATACAAGGTTGCACGTTGCTTAGAGATGTCATCAGCTGTTTCCCTTAAACTCTCACTTTACCCCCTCTCCAAAAACAATTGTATGATGAATTTAAGCTCATTAACAAATGTCTTATCAACACTCGTCATCCTGCTAGCTCGTATGAATTGGCTTTTAGGTATATTATTCAGCATGAATTTCGGATGTTGACTAGTTGCATGTAAATAATTATTCTTGAAAGTTTCTTTACGAAACATACTGCTAGTAAAGTTTTCTACCAATGCATTCCATGTCAAAGTTACATCCAAAAAGTTAATGGAATTTCCATAACATCCCACAACAAACTTCAAGAAGTCAGAAACTTCATTCAACTTATTACAAAATAACTGCATTTCTCGAACCCCTCCATATAAAATAAAAATTAAATCATCTATAAATCTTTTGTAATAAATGACCTTGAATTCAGTTTTCAAGGAGTCCAAGATGGTATGTTCCCACCACCCCATAACTAAGTTGGCAACAACTGGGGCTGCTGGGGACCCCATCACAACTCCTTGAACTTGCTTGTAAAATCTATGATTAAAAATAAAAAAATTATTTTCTAAAATAACTTGCATAGAATCACAATAAAAACTGACTTCTCCATTAGATATATTACTACATTGCTGCAAAAATGCTCTCATTGCTTCTATCCCCTTGTTGTGGGTTATGGACGTGTACAAAGACACTACATCTAGAGTAAACATAATGTGCTGTGTTGGGCTGAATAAATGAGCTTCATTCACAAAACGAATACTATCGAAAAAATCCCAAGAGTCCCTCAAATATGATTTCATTTTACAAACAATAGGACTAAGCATTGCATCAATCATTTTTGAAATACCCACTGTGACATAATTTGGGGCAGAAATAATAGGTCTGAAGGGAGGGTCCGTTAGGCTTTTGTGACTCTTAGGAATGCCAAACATCACTCCTATTCTTGGATGTTCTACTTCACAAAAATTGTACATTGCAGAATCCATATTACTGCACATCAAATTTTCATACAAAAAGCTGTTAACATATCTGAAACATTTCTCTATGTCCTTTGTGGAAACAATATTATCTTCATTCACATTACTGAGCATAGATTGCATTTTATTAATATAATCCTTTTGATTCATCAAGACAGTGAGCCCTCCCTTATCACTTCATTATTCTGATGTCTCTAGAAGTCACTAACTCTTTCATAGCTTTTCTCATGTTGACATTCAAGTTATTAAAATAATATTGACTCTTGTTATTGAGCAAAGCTCTAATATCATTCTCACATAGGTTCATAGGTTCATACTAGGCTATCTGCCCTAGGGCATTTATAAGCCTAGCCAGAGTGTGTGTGGCTTTCGCCACCCCTTGGAATGAGAATACTATGCCCATTTAGGGTTTAGTTTACTGTGCCTCTGTCTAGTAGTGACACAGAAGTGACCCCCGGGGTAAACCTACGATCTCCCATCCACTCGTCAAGATTTCTCTTGAAGAGAGTCAGTGAGGGGCTCTGCCTAACATGGACTGGGATTCTGTTCCAGAGTGTAGGGAGCCTCTGGGTTATGAATCTGTCCCTCCAGCACATCCTATTTATTTCTGTGTTGAGGTTCAAATCTCTCGCTCTCGTGGCTCTGGTGGATTTGGATTTTCTGAGGTGGAGCATGTCCATTAATTCTGGATTGGACATGGCCTTGTACGTCAGACATAGATCGCCTCTGAGTAGGCAGTATGCGACTGAATAGAGCTGGAGTTTCTTCAGCAGGGCAGCATATGACATATGTTTGAGACCCTTGATCCTCTTGGTGAGGTACTTTCGGGGTATTTTCTAACTGCTGCAGGTGTTGGGTAAGATACATCCCAAATGGGGCATTGTACTCAATTATGGGCCTGATAAGGGAAGAGTACAGGGGCACAATGACCTCTCTTGATCTAGATATGAATCCTTTCATGATAAGGTGGGCAATATAGAAGGTCTTCCTAACCACCTTGGCAACGTGAGTGTCAAATGAGAGGTTACTGTCAACTTGGGTCCCTAGGTCCCTGATTACTTCTTCCGTACTTAATGGATTACCACCTATGTGGTAATTTGTGGGTACTTTGTTTTTCCCAAAGGGTATGACTATACATTTTTTGGCGTTCAGTTTAAGGCCATGGCTCTGGCACCAGTTATCCGTTTCTATGAGGCCTTTCTGAAGGATGCTTGTGTCCGCTGGAGTATCAATTATGGTGCCCAGTTTGCAGTCATCTGTGAACTTTGTTAGCCACAATCCTCCTATGTTTGCTTGCACCTCAGAAAAATAAATGCCAAACAAGAGGGGTCCCAGGACCGAGCCCTGTGGGACACCGCTTGTGACTGGCTTAGAGTCTGACATGGGCACTATGGGGGTGGCAAGGGCCTTGGCCAATATCCAGAATCCCAGGGGTGACAGGTGCAAGCCGTCCCTTGCGAAGCAGCGTGGCTTGTCAAGCATGTCATCCCAAGCAGACAGACATTGGATCCCCTTAGAATGACACCAGTAATTGAGCCAATTGTTAAAGCTGATCATTTTGTCTTTGTACTGTGGCATCATTCTTGGTGAGGGTAAGATGCTGCTCAGGGTCAGGGTCATACCGGCCTGGGCTACATAATCAGAGAGCTCCTCTATGTCTCATGTTTCAAACACCTGAATAGTATGAATTAAAGCTGGATTAAAGTTAGAAGGTTTAAAAAACATGCTGTTGTTTTTTCTCACATCTTTCAAAATATATCTTAAATGTAACTTCCTAGTAAATTTCTTTAAATCAATGATGGTTTCAATTACATCAGCTCGCCTAGTGGGGATGAAATTTAAACCTAACTTTAACAGTTGAACATGAAATTTGTTTAAAATACAGTCAGATAAATTTAAAATGTCCTTTTCAAACTTACCCTCACCGACTCGTTGTCTGTGGATGATTCGGACATTAATCTTGCCTTCTTTCTGGTCATCTTCTGCTGCTTGCAAGTTCTTTGCTCTTTCTCTGAACTTAAAAAAACACCCTGTTTGATAGCAGTGTTACTGTTTTCTTTATCAAAAGTTTTAGGTATAGATGGAACAGCCGTTTCTTCAACATTAACCATAGAATCTTCAGTTTCTGAGACACTGCTGAATCCACAAACATTGTCAAAATTACCCATATGCCCCGCTTGCTTAAATAAAGTTCCTTGTGTATTGGATTTAAGGTGGACCGAAGAAAAGGTGGACCACTTGTTGTTTTGTCTGCCAAACAGTTGTTTTCTTTCAGTTTTAAGAAAAATGGAAAAAGCTGTGCCAGTACTATATGCATTGATGTCACACTCCAGGTTTTGTTCTTTCGCTCAATCAACAACCTTTCATGCTCTTCTATCTCTTTTAAAAGTGTAACATGTTCATTTCTTTCGCTGAACTTAATATGGAGCTTTGATACAAAACTGTCTTCAATAGCCACAATTTCATCTTTGATTTCTCTCATCATGTTAGAATTGCGTTCGATCAATAGCTTGAGGAAAGTAACCCCTGTATTGTTGAAAAATTGTTCCAGAGTCTTAAAGAATGGATCAGTCACTGAAACACCATTGGGGCATTTAAAAAACCTCAAGCCTTTCGGAACTATATTTAATGCAATACATTTCAAGAAATATTTATTTTCAATAGCCAAACTTTTGTATTTTTTCAAAAGTTTGTCTAGACGTTCACATTTTTCTTTGAAATGTGGTTGATAAATCAAGTCAGTAGATTTTTTCTTACTGTTAAATGGATCTTTACTGCTAGAGAGAACAGGGGCAATGCTGGCATACGTAGGACTTTGCTTTTCAGCTCTCTGCCCTATATTAGATGTAATTTCCGACTCATTTGTATGAGATTTACCTGTACTAACCTCAATTACAGTCTGGACATCCTTATCAGATTCATTAAAAATACGTTCACTAGCTCCTTCAGTATGTGTCTGAATTTTACGCTAGGAAGTTAAGACACATAAAGACTTTTGTATATCACCCAGAAGTTTGACCAGTTGGTGAGTCAAAGTCCCTTCGGACCCATTAGGAATGTCATGAAGACTCAAATCCAATAAAGGATCATTAGGAGAAACAGCCATAGCGACACTACCAGATGCCAACAAAAATCAAAAAGTCGACAAAGCAGCTGAACAAAAAAATAGATCAAAAAACTGCTCAAGGCTTGAAAAATACGAAAACACGGACTAGCGTAACTTCTATTTTATTCAACGCTTTCATAAAAAACTTCTTCAGAACCAAAAGGAATGTTACATCAAGCATTCATTTAAATACTGCACACAATTAAAATCAATTAATCAATTACATAGTGTAAAAACATAATTAAAGAGCCCTTTACAAAAAGCATACTCTTCATTCATCATTATGCACTATAGAATAGGCATAATTGAGTACATTACAATAACAAACATTATAAAACATATGCTTCACGATCTTATGTATATTGATATATCAAATGTATCTACACTAGCATAATATAAGTCTCATTCCCCTTTTTCCTCTTTGTCAAACCTGCTTCATTATAAATACTTGACTACTAATTGTATATTCCTCCATGTACTTGTTCTATAATCATTTGTATTTTTGTGATACCTCTCTATCTATTAACACTGTGCTACATTTACTGTACTGTAATGTATTACTTCTGATTATTATATTTACTGTATATCTTTTGTAACATTTTTTTCAGAGCTTTTCTCCTTGGGTCTCCACTGAAAATGAGCCTGTGCTCAATTGGACCAACCTGGTTAACAAGTGTAAAATAAATAAATAATAAATAAATAACTATAACAAATAAAAATTGTTAGCAAAATCAGGGAAGGTCTGTGAAATCAGGGACAGTGACAGGTATGCATGACTCCTTGATGAGGTAAATAAAAGAGACTTACCTGCTGCTGCTGTTTGACAAATGCTAAGCAGCAGTCACCTATCTGGAGTGGCAGTAACAATGTTGCACAATGTACTGCCATTTGCTGGAATAAGTACAAAATTAGTATTGCTATGGCTTATGCTTGTGTGTGTGTGTGTGTGTGTGTGTGTGTGTGTGTGTGTGTGTGTGTGTGTGTGTGTGTGTGTGTGTGTGTGTGTATGCTGTGTATGTGTCTGTGTGTGTGTGTGTGTGTATGCTGTGTGTGTGTGTGTGTGTGTGTGTGTGTGTGTGTGTGTGTGTGTGTGTGTGTGTGTGTGTGTGTGTGTGTGTGTGTATAAAATATTGCTGTTTTTATCTGTTCATGCACCAACAAATACCAGGACACATACATTATTCATCTGAGTAACAGTAAAAATGCAGCTAACAAGTAATTGTATTTCAACAGTAAGGCATAAAATATATCACAGAACATTCAGACACTTAGATATTCTAGGAGTCTGGTGCCCCACTGTCCAGACTCTTTAAATGGATAAAGAGGGCTCCCTTAATCATACTTGACTGTGTAGGGCTCCACAAAAGTTTTTACTGGTTGGAGAAAAATGAGGAGAAATGTATTAATTTTCTGATTATGGTCTTTAACATGAACAGGACTGTGATTTGACCCTCTTAGGATAAAGTTAATAATGACTTCTACTCTCAACTGCACCAAGCTCTGCCTACATGTGTGTCTACTGAAAGCTGCTGTAGATTGTGTGCACAGAAGGCTGCTGTAGGTAATGTGGGGGGCTGGGATTGTGTGTACAGAAAGCTGCGGTAGGTGATGTGGGGGGCTGGGATTGTGTGCACACAAACCTGCTGTAGGTGATGTGGGGGGCTGGGATTGTGTGCACAGAAAGCTGCTGTGGGTGATGTGGGGGGCTGGGGATTGTGTGCACAGAAAGCTACTGTGGGTGATGTGGGGGGCTGGGGATTGTGTGCATAGAAAGCTGTTGTAGGTGATGTGGGGGGCTGGGATTGTGTGTACAGAAAGCTGCTGTAAGTAATGTGGGGGGTGCTGGGGATTGTGTGCACAGAAAGCTGCTGTAGGTAATGTGGGGGGCTGGGATTGCGTGTACAGAAAGCTGCAGTAGGTAATGTGGGGGCTAGGGATTGTGTTTACAGAAAGCTGCTGTAGGTGATGTGGGGGCTGGGGATTGTGTGCACAGAAAGCTGCTGTAGGTAATGTGGGGGGCTGGGATTGTGTGTACAGAAAGCTGCTGTCGGTGATATGGGGGCTGGGGATTGTGTGCACAGAAAGCTGCGGTAGGTAATGTAGGGGGTGCTGGGGATTGTGTGTACAGAAAGCTGTGGTAGGTGATGTGGGGGGCTGGGGATTGTGTTGTGATTACTTCTTTAGTTTCAGTCAAATCTTAGTGCACAGGAGGTCATTATAGCTTGTGTTTGGGCTTTTCTCATACTCCTCAGAGGTGTACAAAGCGGGTTACTATAGCTTGTGTAAGGCAGTGTGTTGTCTAGGAGCAACAAAGTAGAATACACTGTAATTATTTGTTTCACTTTCCTCGCAATCACACATAGGTTCATAGGTTGGTACTAGGCTATCGGCCCTGGGGCCTATACAAGTCTAGCCATAACAATTCCCTGGCTATTTCTTCCCACACTATTTACTTCCCTGGACCCCTGTCTAGCAGGGTGACTGACGTGATCCCCGGGGTGAATTTCCTTTCTCCCATACAATCGTCAAGGTTCCTTTTGAAGATGGCCAAAGAGGCGCTCTGCTTGACATGTATGAGCAATCTATTCCAGAGTCTGGGGAGTCTCTGGGTCAGGAACCTATCCCTCCAGCATGTTTTGTTTATTGTGATGACAAGGTTTAGATCCCTGGAGCGTGTGGCTCTGAGGGATTGGGATTTCTTTAAGTGTAGCATGTCCAACAGCTCTGGGTTTGACATGGCATTTTATGTTAAGCAGAGATCGCCTCTGAGAAGACGATATGTGACAGAGTATAGCTGGAGATTTTTAAGTTGGTCAGCGTAGGGCATCTGATTTAGGTCTGTGATTCTTTTAGTGAGGTACTTCTGCGGCCTTTCCAGTTGTTGCAGATGTCTTGAGAGGTACATACCAAATGGGGTGTTGTATTCTATAATGGGTCTAATGAAGGATGAGTACAATGGGACGATCACCTCCTTTTTTCTGGATGAAAAGCCCTTAGCGATGAGGTGTGCCACATAGAAGGATTTTCTGACTGTTGTGGCAATGTGTTTATCGAAGGTGAGACCACTGTCCACCTGTGTCCCTAAGTCTCTTTTCACACTTTCAATGTTTAGTGTACTGCCACCTATATGGTAATTCACGGGTACATGCTTTTTCCCAAAAGGGATAACTATACACATCAGGCATGTTTACAGGTGGCTGCCTTAGGTGTGAGGAGGGAGGAGGCATGTCATGTTTATGTATGTCAGCTGTCACTTGAAATACACAAATATGACAATTTGAACTTCTGCTTTCATCCCAATCTAACACCAGAGAGATGCTCAGGCAGTGACTGTCTTTTTTGAAGCCCACCCAAAATAGGTATATAAATACTCATCATGACTAACCATCCCATAATTGCAAATTTTGTAATGTCATACTGGGAACAGGAATTTTTAATGAAAAGAAGTTTTTGGTTAAAAACTTTACATTACACCAGATTCCTGGATGATCTTTTTTTGTTGTGGAGGGTAGTCAACAAGAATTGGATTGTTTTTTTTGTTTGTTTCATTAACAACACAATGGAGTTCTTAAAATTTACCTACTGTTTCAGTGAAGAACAAATCACCTATTTAGATATAGAGATGAATGTTGATAGGATTAATGGTCTCCTATATTCTAAGATATACAGAAAGCCAACTTTTTCAAATTCCTATTTGGAATTTAAAAGTTGGCATCCTTTACATCAAAAAAGAGCAATTATTAAAGGCCCACTGGTAAGGGCTGCCAGGATGGTTAGTCATGATGAGCATTTTCATGATGAAATTGGCTTTATAGTCAACATGTTTGTTAAAAGGAGCTATCCCCTGGACTTGTTGGAAGAATTATCTAAGGAAGTGATAGGTAAAAGGTATAAAAGTATTTATATACCAGTTTTGGGTGGACTTCATAGGCCACAAAGTGAACAGGTTGTTAAACATAGATTTAGGGAGAATGAAGCGGGATTCAGGTTTATAACTACTTTTAACCTGGATTCTGCGGGTATAATCCAGGTGATTGTTAACAACTGGGAAATCCTGGCTTTTGACCTGAATGTAGGGACAAAGGTTGGAAAGTGTCCCCCTAGTATTGTATATAGGAAGGATAGGTCCCTTAAAAAGATGTTTGAGTATAATGAAAATGCATATGGCCTTTCAAATAGAGCTAAAGGTAATACAAAATGTGGAAAATGCAATTATTGTTACCACATTTTTGAAAGAGGAGAGCAGTTTAAATTGAATAAAAACAATTCTATCTCTATAAAAGGACACTATAATTGTAGTAGTGTTAATGTGGTTTATTTAGCTAAATGTCAAAAATGTTTGGCATTTTATGTAGGAAAGACCTCCAGAACATTCAAGACACGTATCAGTGAACATCTTTATGATATAAAGAAAAGAAAAATTACTAACGCTTTATTTAGACATATTAAAGACAATGGGACACACTCATTTAAGTTTTTGGCTAGTGATCATATAGTAAAGGACCCTCAAGGTAAAATACTAGATTTACATTTGGATGCCAGTGAATTGAGATGGCAGTTAAGGTTAGATGCCACCCAATTTCCTGGACTAAATGAGGCAGTTAATATTGCATGCATTTTAAAAAAACATATCATGGGCTAGATGGTCTGAAGTTTCTTATAGGGCATAATTAAATATTAAATGTGTTTTTAATGTTTTAAATTTTTACAATATTAGTCAAACATAATATGAGTGAGTTTTATTTATTTATTTACTTATTTATTCATTTACTTACACAAATTATGCAGTGTGTTTTTAAGGTGTTATTATGTAATTCATGTGACATCATTAAGCAAGGGTATTTAAGGGTTGGGTTTATAATGAAATTTGTTCTGATGAAGTCTCTTGAAGGAGAAGAAAGCACTTAACCATTATCAATAAAGTTTGGCATTCATTTGCAACTTTTCTTTGTCTCACCTGATTTGGTGCTGTGAGCTGTTGTGGTTTGAAGGTTCTGAAGTTTTTAATTTGTGGTGGTGGTGTTACTATGACTAAATCATACTGGTATTTGTGGTCTAATGATTGAGTGTGTGGGTGATTTGACGATCCTGACCTTTGATAGCCACTGGCCATGATTTTATCCTTATTCAGCCTAGTGAACGTGACATCTGTATGTCTGACAATGGAGACTCCAATGATTAAAATATTGGGCAATGATTTGGCTTGCCTTAAGGGTTTCGTAGCTGAGGCTCCAAAGGGTTGCTATACATGTTGTGTTGGGTGTTGTTCTAGTGGAGTGATTTTGGGGTTGTTGAGTATTCTTTTTGCAAGACAAATGTCTAGGGGGGCTTTGGAGTTTAGGAAGGTTGTTTTTAAGTGTTCAGTATATGCTGGTCTATGCGTTGGGTTTGTACTATATGAAGTTGGTGTACTGCTTACATTACTGAAAAACTGTTATTTTGAGGTGTTTGTGTGAGAGTATTGCCTTCAGTGACATTATGTAATTGTATCTGTCACAAACTGCATCTGTTTCTTTAAGGATTAATTGATTGTAAATGAACATTTGACAATTCCTACTTTGACTCAGGCTGTCTACCAAGTTGATGGCAGAGAAGATGGGAAAGTGCTGATCCGTGGTCTTTTTTAGGTAAACAACAAAAGGGTGAGATGGGTTGCCTTGGGAGGTATGTATAACTGAACTCATGAGGCAGTGCTTCTCAGCAAGCACACAAGTTTTTTTTTGCATATTTGAGTACTGTGTAAAGTTACAGTGGAAGTTTTAGATGGAGAATTTATTTTCTAAGTGCCTCTGTCTAAACAAGAGACTGCTAAATACCACTGCATGATGAGAAGCTGAATTTAGAGACTGAAGGAAAACTGAATAGGCCAACTAAAAACCAGCTTGCAAATGAAATGATGACTGTGTAGTTCCTATTTCAGACATACCAGGTTACCTTTCTACTGCCACTAGATTTGCAGCCCCAGTCTTCTTAATGTAAAAACACACTTTGGTTAGCCAAAAATGAAAAAGTACTAGAAACAAATTAAAACCATTAGCTATATCGGGTCTATATTAAATCAGCGAACGCTTAAAAAGGCTAATGCTGATTTATTGACCCCACATAAGCGAAAGCTTACAATCCCAAATACTTAGAGCAGCGATTTTTTTCCCAGGGAAAAAAACTGCTGTTTCAAAAAAAAAAAAAAAAAACTTTAAAACATTACATAAAGTGGGGGGCTGTGCCCCCCAACCCTCCTACTTAAATATACCAACTCTGAGATCGCACTACAGTGACAAAAATGGCAAAATAATGAAGGCGGCCAAGCAATTTCTTTCCCGGGGAAAGAATTTGCTTATATGCCATTTTGGTATTTTGCCATTTCGTGCTTTCAAGTTTGATCAAGATTAATATTTACTAGGCCTCATGTATGGAATATTCACTACATCAGTGAAGGGAGATGTTATACATTGGGATTACATGATAGTTGGACTACTGTGCATCCCAGCAGAACATGTTGTGTTGTTCCCCCACCTCAACACGGCAGTGTTCCCAAATAACTGCTTTAACAGCAAGTCATCAAGCAGTCCAGACAATCTCAGGGGAGTAACATAGAAATTGATCATACACTGTATGTCTCACTTAATGCAGGAATAACAACCTGCATATTTATGCTGTTGATTGTGTGATGAATGATCCCTCTCTGTTCAGCAGTTTGTGTGGCTCAGTAGACAAGGGAAGTTAGCATGAGTGATGATGCTGATGGTTCTAATCTGGATGTACCCACATCTTTTGGATGTGAGGTATTATTATGTTGTTTTTTTACAGACTGTAAGTCTGTGTGTGGTGTAACATTATTAACCTCTGTCACTTATTAATTACATCAGACAGCTGAAGAATGCCGTGGACAATTTGAGTGAAGTGCAGTACTGCAGAAAGAGGGACAGATGCCATTGTCTGTAACACACAAAATACTAGACTGGAGTGCAGGTAGGTATGGGCTGGAGTCAGTTTATAAGTACTGACAATCCCACTGGGCATGCTCATGCATTTAGTTAAATCAGAATACAGCTCTGTTGCCCCGTGCTCAAAATGACCTGTTATGTATAGATATGTCTATACATACATACATACATACATATATGTATACATATCTGTCTGTCACTATCTCTCTCTCCCATAGATAGTATATCTGTTTCTATGTATATACAAATAGATATATACCTATATATACCTGTATATATATATATATATATATATATATATATATATAGCTAGATAAAACATGCATCTCACTCTCTCCCCATATATCCACATAACACATATATATCATACAAACGCACAGCTACATTTATATATACATCTCTGTTATATCCATAAATATGTGTGTGAATGCCTGTATTGTCCTATATACCCTGGTAATGGGGAATAAATCTCACTATCACACATTGTTAATGTTGCTCAAAGAATCCAAAGTAAGGGCTCAACAGTACATAATGCACTTACTTACAGACCCCTGTGTCTGCTGGATGACACCACACATACAGCAACAGGTGAGCAGGTGGTATAATGTATAATGTTGGCTATGCACACGTGGACAGGGCACATTGTTCTTGCCCAAAGGTTTGCCCATCCAAATGCAAACAGCCACATATGGTCTAACTGGTAACTGTAGCCACATAGCTAGGATAAATAGCAGTTATCTGACTGCTAGGCTACTAGATGCAGACAACAGTATGAAGCAATATCACTCTGCAGTCCACAGACCCTGTTCAACAAAAGCCTAGTTTGTGTAATCCACAAGTAGTTTGCCTGGTATAAAATAGAAGTTGGCTGTGGTGTGTGTGATAAGTACAGTGATCTGTAGTATGTAAGACTAGAAAGGTAGGGGTTATAATCTCACTCTAGGCCACTTGGTGTTGGTGTGTGTGTGTGTGTGTGTGTGTGTGTGTGTGTGTGTGTGTGTGTGTGTGTGTGTGTGTATTCCCCTGCAAAACAACTGAGAATCCCTCATTGACTACAAACTGTAATAGTTCTGCACTTTTTGGTCCTGTAGGTTGCTGCCAGCTTCCAAACTACCCTCTTCTACAAGGCCTGCTGATGTCATCTACCCTAAGACTACTAGCTGCCATTATAAGGTCAGACTTAAGCCATGGCACATGCACTAAGTACTGTGATCTATAGTACCTAAGACCAGGTAGGTTCTAATCTCATTCCTGGCCACTCAGTGTGTCTCTGTATGACATAAATGCAATTACCTCAGTAACTTAGAATGTGGTAGGATTTTGCCATATTTTGGTTATAGCAGTTGATCTGGGCCACCAAATGCCTGACCGCATCTAGGCCTGCTGATGTCATCAGGCATAAGAGATAGTAATAGCAGACTTGAGGTGTAGTGTGTGTATCAAGTACTGTGATCTGTAGTGTGTACTGTTAGATAGGTAAGTGTTCTAATCTACATGCACCAACTTGGAGTATGTGTGTGCTCTGCCATGTCCTGTAAACAGTAATTGGTGCTATTCTCGTTGTTACCAGGTTTGTATGTGTGGCTGTCAGGTTTGTGTGTGTGGCTGTTAGAACATTTTACATCAGCATATGGAATCATAGGATCTTTTAACTTTATTAGCATAATGACCCTACAGTCCTCACAATCCTAGCCAAGTTTATACAGTTATTTACATGATCAGCACATATTGCCCCTGTCCATGAGGGACATAGGCAGAAGCCCTGTGGTGAAATGATGATCACCCAGCCAATCATACAGATGGAATCTGACAAGGTCCACTGAGGTGCTCTGTTTGCCATTAGGCAGGATTCTGTTTCAATGGTGTGTTAAAGTCTGCTAAACAGATCTCTCCCACATTCATGTATTAATAATGTCACATACCAGGTTAATGTCCTTAGAGTGAGTAATTCAATATACCATGCCACCTACAGATATGCAGCATTTCAAATCAAGCAGTGTCATACATTGCCCCATATGCAAGACAGAGATCACCTCTGAGTAGTCTATATGCCATAGGCTACAATGACAATGATTTCAGATGATCCCCATTGAACAGATACTGAAGACATGAAGTCCCCTTGTGAGGGACCATTGTACTGTGTGCAATTAATAGTAGTGCTTGGAAAGGTACATTACCAAATGGCCATTGCACTCAAATACTGGCATGCTGAAGGAAGAGTACATGAAGGTTATGAATATGTCAACTTAGGGTGACTGTGCCCTCAGTTATGACATACAATTCCTGTCTCACCACCGGGGAGACATGGTGATCTCAAGTACATTAGGTGTAAATCTGTGTAGCCAGGCCTGTGTGCCCAGGTCTATCACCCCTGAATATGCACATCACATGTTCCTACTGATGTGCAACTTACCAGGAATATAGGTGTTACTGATGGAAATGATACTACACACACACATATATATATATGTATATATATATATATATATATATGTATGGAGTGTATGGCCATTAGTATGTCAACAAGCATTTCTTCATCAATAGCCTCTTGTAGAATATTGACATATCTCACAGATTCTATGACTGCTCACACTTTGTAGGCATCAGCCAATGTTGTCAGCAACAGACATTCAGTTTTCACTTGTATCATGGTTAAATCTATTCCAAGCAGTACAGGAGCCAGGACTGAGCTGTGCTGAACACCACTGGTTACAGATCAGCTATTGGAGGCGTATGTCCCTATGTTGAGTATGTCTGTCATCACTGACCTCCATAATGATATTACTGTGGATGCCTAAGTGGGCACTTTTGTCAATTATGTCTGAGTGGGGGATAGAGTCACACTGCTTGGCTAAGTCCAGGGGGTTGAATGTCCTGATGTCCCCTCACCAAGGTCTTTGGTGTCTGCCTCGGACATGTCCACCACATTTAACAGCCATGATCTCCCTGTCAGAAATCCAAACTGTATACAGTCAACTGTTTGTAGATTAAATATATGTTTGCTGATCAACTCCATGATGATTTGCCCCATGAGCGTATATATATGACTAGTGGTTCCAGTATGATTGCAAGAAGTTCCCAATTGTGTTAGTAATCCTTGTTGGATCCCATGTAGGACTCAGCTTGGGATATTAGCATGCCCAATAGATACTGTGCATCCCCCATAGAGAAGCCAGTTATGACCTGCTCAGTAGATATGGAAGGTGTGGGACAGGTTGTAGGAATGTTATGTGGCACATGTGGTGAGGACAGGGGAATGAAGTTGACGCAGAACCTGTGGGACAACAAGTTAGCTATGAATACAGACCCATTATATGTGGTATCATTAAGTACGAGTTCACTGTCAATCTGGGCCTGTCCTTTGAGGTTACACATGTAACTACACTGTGCATTGTGGTTCTGCTTTGTGTGGGAGGCTAATTTTGTCACATGCTGTTTTGACACAATGTCACAACACTATATGTTTTAGTAAGCAGAAACAAAGCACCCTGAACCACTGCTAGGTAGGCACACAAATTTATTAAGCCGAACAGTTCACTCGAAAAAATAACGCTGAATCAAATCACCATACGTTTTCGTCCACAACTTCATCAGATTACACTAATACATTCAATTAACTGCTTTTATATACTCATCCAACTTTTAAAAAACAGCCAGTAAAAACAATCATTGTACATTGAAGTGCATTGAGTTACTGCCCTCTACTGACAAGGAGGATTATTACACATTAATGTCACAATTTTGCTGATCTCATTTTAATACAGGGGCAAGTGAGATCATGTCATTTAAACCAGGAATTTACTGGCCTCCAACACCACTTGCCAGTATAATTCCCTGTATTCAACTAAAGTCTCCCACATACCGCCCTGGGGTCCTTTGGCACAACCTCTAATATAAAAACTGAAATTCAGCTTCAGGACAAGTTTTTGTGTGTTTGTACATAGAATTTGTTTCACATTTTATACGAATATCATAGGTGTGCTCATAAATTCTCTGCTTAACCTTTCTTTCACTCTTGCCAATGTAAAAGCATTACATTTTTACATAACCCAACATAAATAATCCCTTTAGTGTTGCAATTAAAAGTTTTTAAAGTTAAAATTTTGTTATTTCTGGCAGGTAAAGTAATGGTATCCCCAGTAATCAAATAAGAACAATAATTACAAGCACCACATTTAAATACACCAGCTTTTTGTTTGTACCTGCTAACCTTGAATTCCCTTTACTACCTCTTTCAAAATATCCTTCAGGGTGTTCCCTTTCCTATAAATATGTTTTATTTCACCCTGGAAAATGTGATTTAAGTCAGAAACTTTAGAAAAGTTAATCCACTCTTTGTCAAAAATTCTTTTGATCACACCAGCTTGTCCATCATATGTGGTAATGATACCTGATGAATTCATTATTTAACCCATCTACTTTCTTGTTTGTGACTTGTTGAGTTGCACCATCTTCAATTTTACCCAATACAGGGCAAACCTTCCCTTCCTCCGTCACTGACTTCTTTGGAAACTCTATCAATGAGCTCTTCGGGTAGCCTCTATTCAGGAACATGTTTCTCAGGTTTTACATTCGTTACCATAACATGCATCATCAGAAGTCATTCTACACAAGCACAAATTGCCCTTTTATAACACTCCTTTTCTGGTGTGGGGGGTGCGAACTTGAGTAGTGCAGATAAGAATTAGAAAAGGTCTCTTTTCTATAAATTCTAGACTCAAAGCCATACTCAGTTTTAGATATGTTAACATCAAGGTATTTCAATTCATCAGTAGTGAATTTGTGAGTGAATTTTAAAAATTCTGTGGTACCATTTAGGTATTCCACAAAGCTACCAAATTCATCTTGAGTGCCTGCCCATAAAAAACACAAGTCGTCCAGAAATCTACCATACAACTTCCATAAACTACTATATTCTGAATTGAGTACAAACTTATTCTCCCAGAAGGACATAATAGTGTTAGCATAATAAATGAATCACTTGCAAATGAAACAAAAGGTTTTGGTACTTTGGATGTGATTGACTTATTTACAAGTATACCCCATGATGTAGGCCTTGAATGGTTCGAAGAAATGCTACTTGAATCCAAACTACTAGGGCACAATGAGTTCAGAACTGTTTTGTTATTAATGGAGATTGTCCTAAAGAATAATTTTATATTCTTTCAGGGCGAGTATTTTCGACAAACTAAAGGTGTGGCGATGGGGGCACACTGTGCTCCCACTTATGCTAACACTATTATGTCCTTCTGGGAGAATAAGTTTGTACTCAATTCAGAATATAGTAGTTTATGGAAGTTGTATGGTAGATTTCTGGACGACTTGTGTTTTTATGGCAGGCACTCAAGATGAATTTGGTAGCTTTGTGGAATACCTAAATGGTACCACAGAATTTTTAAAATTCACTCACAAATTCACTACTGATGAATTGAAATACCTTGATGTTAACATATCTAAAACTGAGTATGGCTTTGAGTCTAGAATTTATAGAAAAGAGACCTTTCTAATTCTTATCTGCACTACTCAAGTTCGCACCCACACCAGAAAAGGAGTGTTATAAAAGGGCAATTTGTGCTGTGTAGAATGACTTCTGATGATGCATGTTATGGTAACGAATGTAAAAACCTGAGAAACATGTTCCTGAATAGAGGCTACCCGGAAGAGCTCATTGATAGAGTTTCCAAAGAAGTCAGTGAAGGGAGGAAGGGAAGGTTTGCCCCTGTATTGGGTAAAATTGAAGATGGTGCAACTCAACAAGTCACAAACAAGAAAGTAGATGGGTTAAATAATGAATTTGTATCAGGTATCATTACCACATATGATGGACAAGCTGGTGTGATCAAAAGAATTTTTGACAAAGAGTGGATTAACTTTTCTAAAGTTTCTGACTTAAATCACATTTTCCAGGGTGAAATAAAACATATTTATAGGAAAGGGAACACCCTGAAGGATATTTTTGAAAGAGGTAGTAAAGGGAATTCAAGGTTAGCAGGTACAAACAAAAAGCTGGTGTATTTAAATGTGGTGCTTGTAATTATTGTTCTTATTTGATTACTGGGGATACCATTACTTTACCTGCCAGAAATAACAAAATTTTAACTTTAAAAACTTTTAATTGCAACACTAAAGGGATTATTTATGTTGGGTTATGTAAAAATGTAATGCTTTTACATTGGCAAGAGTGAAAGAAAGGTTAAGCAGAGAATTTATGAGCACACCTATGATATTCGTATAAAATGTGAAACAAATTCTCTGTACAAACACACAAAAACTTGTCCTGAAGCTGAATTTCAGTTTTTATATTAGAGGTTGTGCCAAAGGACCCCAGGGCGGTATGTGGGAGACTTTAGTTGAATACAGGGAATTATACTGGCAAGTGGTGTTGGAGGCCAGTAAATTCCCTGGTTTAAATGACATGATCTCACTTGCCCTGTATTAAAAATGAGATCAGCAAAATTGTGACATTAATGTGTAATAATCCTCCTTGTCAGTAGAGGCAGTAACTCAATGCACTTCAATGTACAATGATTGTTTTACTGGCTGTTTTTAAAAGTTGGATGAGTATATAAAAGCAGTTAATTGAATGTATTAGTGTAATCTGATGAAGTTGTGGACGAAAACGTATGGTGATTTGATTCAGCGTTATTTTTCGAGTGAACTGTTCGCTTAATAAATTTGTGTGCCTACCTAGCAGTGGTTCAGGGTGCTTTGTTTCTGCTTACTGGTTTGTTTTGCATCCTCCGTTTTTGGTTACTAGTAACTTTGGGATGGAATCACCTGCTGGGAGTGTGGCAAGCAATGGAGCAAAGACTAATGAAGTCGGTGAGCTCAGGAAGCTTATCGGACAGCTCACTCAACTTGTGGGGCTTTTGACCCCAGTCAGCCAATCTTTGGCCTCGGTATTGACGTCTGTATTGGAACCAGGAAACCAGGAAGTGCATCGGAGTGTTGAGGCGCGAGAGAGACGGGCTGTTGGTGAGGAAAATGATTCCAGAGATGTAGAAAGACGAAATGGAGCAGGATCCAGCAGTCTGGATGGTTTCCCTCGGATTTTGCTTGAAGAAACCGACCACGGACAATCTGAGCAGCCTAACAATGTTAGAAAAATGGGTGAAGGAGTTCGTTTTGGCCCTGGTGGTAGTTTAAACTCTACAGGTACAAAAAGACAATTCAGTGACTTATTCAATGTTGTTTATGATTTTGCTAGCAAAAACAACACTAATGATAAACTACAAGGAACTTTTTCTCAAAAGCTTGATGACCTGGACTATTTTTTATACAAATGCAAAATGTTAGAAATGGATAACACTTATTTAAAGTATTGTTTAGAACAGAAAATTGTGCCCAAAGGGCTTAGGGTATGCAAATACCCTAACAAGGTTGTGGAAGGTACAGAGTTTTATTTTGAACTAATAGAGGCTTTTGATAATTGTGGTTTTGATATAATGAGGGCTATCATTAAAAACAATGAGGTAGAAATTAAGAAGTTGCAAGAAACTGTAGAATGTATAAACAAGGACATTACTCATGATTTATTATTTACAGTAGACGAAGAGAGAAGCAAATATCATAAACTATTAAATAATTTAGAAAGTAAATGTTTGGAGGTTAAAAACAGAAAATTAAACAAGATTGAGAGAGATTTAAATGAATACAAAACAAAGAAACAATACCCGAAACCTAAGAATTGGGTGAGAAATGTTAGAAATTATGACATTAATCACTACAGAGAACCTAACAATGACATTTCTGACAATGAATTGCCTTTAGAGAATGATTATGATGCTGCATTTCCACCTTTAAGGCGGTCTGAGAGACTTATGCACAGGGAACCTGTTACTTACAATTCAAAAAACTACAAAACCAGAAACTGGGGAGCTCAGGAAAGGAGTCGACCAGTCTGGGAATAATTACAAACTGTGGTTTTAAATACAGTTATAATGATTTTAATATTTTCAATTACACAGATGTAGCAATTAACAGTAGTCATTTTGAACTATTGACAAAAGGTTTTGGTTTTATACCTAGAGAGAAAACAAATATTTTTAAACTTTTAATTGATATTAAATTATTTATTAGGAAGAAAAACTTAGAATTATATTTTAAAGGAAATGGTGTCAACATGAACAATGTAGAATTGCGACGTAAGAGCACCTTTAATCCCCCAACACACCCTCAGCTAAGAAACTTTGAATTGAGCTTGGAACATGAGCTTAGGAAAATTCTGAGTTGTCACAAAGTGCAGTCTAATTTAACAGAACCAGAGTTGAAAACTTTGAAATCATTAAGTGAGAACAAGAATATAAGAATTATGAAGCCCGATAAGGGCGGGGGGGTTGTGCTTATGGATGCCATCAATTATGAGAGCAAAATGTTTGACATATTAAATGACAATACTAAATACACCAGAATATCCTTGAATGAAATTAATATTGCCTACAAGCAAATTTATGTTATTTTAAATGACTTATTAATGGATGGAGTTATTGACATGAGTACTTTTAAATATTTGCATGTAGACAAACCGAGAATACCCTCCATATTTGGGATACCAAAGGTGCATAAAGATGAAAGTGACCCACCTTTGAGAGTGATAGTGTCAGCCGAAGGTTCGGTCACTGCACCTTTGGCCAAGTACATTGACCAGAAGATAAAAAAGCTTGTTTGTGACAACAATGTTATTTTAAAAGATTCTTGGCATTTCTTAGGAAAACTAAATGAATCACTTGCAAATGAAACAAAAGGTTTTGGTACTTTGGATGTGATTGACTTATTTACAAGTATACCCCATGATGTAGGCCTTGAATGGTTCGAAGAAATGCTACTTGAATCCAAACTACTAGGGCACAATGAGTTCAGAACTGTTTTGTTATTAATGGAGATTGTCCTAAAGAATAATTTTATATTCTTTCAGGGCGAGTATTTTCGACAAACTAAAGGTGTGGCGATGGGGGCACACTGTGCTCCCACTTATGCTAACACTATTATGTCCTTCTGGGAGAATAAGTTTGTACTCAATTCAGAATATAGTAGTTTATGGAAGTTGTATGGTAGATTTCTGGACGACTTGTGTTTTTTATGGGCAGGCACTCAAGATGAATTTGGTAGCTTTGTGGAATACCTAAATGGTACCACAGAATTTTTAAAATTCACTCACAAATTCACTACTGATGAATTGAAATACCTTGATGTTAACATATCTAAAACTGAGTATGGCTTTGAGTCTAGAATTTATAGAAAAGAGACCTTTTCTAATTCTTATCTGCACTACTCAAGTTCGCACCCCCCACACCAGAAAAGGAGTGTTATAAAAGGGCAATTTGTGCTTGTGTAGAATGACTTCTGATGATGCATGTTATGGTAACGAATGTAAAACCTGAGAAACATGTTCCTGAATAGAGGCTACCGGAAGAGCTCATTGATAGAGTTTCCAAAGAAGTCAGTGAAGGGAGGAAGGGAAGGTTTGCCCTGTATTGGGTAAAATTGAAGATGGTGCAACTCAACAAGTCACAAACAAGAAAGTAGATGGGTTAAATAATGAATTCGTATCAGGTATCATTACCACATATGATGGACAAGCTGGTGTGATCAAAAGAATTTTTGACAAAGAGTGGATTAACTTTTCTAAAGTTTCTGACTTAAATCACATTTTCCAGGGTGAAATAAAACATATTTATAGGAAAGGGAACACCCTGAAGGATATTTTTGAAAGAGGTAGTAAAGGGAATTCAAGGTTAGCAGGTACAAACAAAAAGCTGGTGTATTTAAATGTGGTGCTTGTAATTATTGTTCTTATTTGATTACTGGGGATACCATTACTTTACCTGCCAGAAATAACAAAATTTTAACTTTAAAAACTTTTGCATTGCAACACTAAAGGGATTATTTATGTTGGGTTATGTAAAAATGTAATGCTTTTACATTGGCAAGAGTGAAAGAAAGGTTAAGCAGAGAATTTATGAGCACACCTATGATATTCGTATAAAATGTGAAACAAATTCTCTGTACAAACACACAAAAACTTGTCCTGAAGCTGAATTTCAGTTTTTTATATTAGAGGTTGTGCCAAAGGACCCCAGGGGCGGTATGTGGGAGACTTTAGTTGAATACAGGGAATTATACTGGCAAGTGGTGTTGGAGGCCAGTAAATTCCCTGGTTTAAATGACATGATCTCACTTGCCCTGTATTAAAAATGAGATCAGCAAAATTGTGACATTAATGTGTAATAATCCTCCTTGTCAGTAGAGGGCAGTAACTCAATGCACTTCAATGTACAATGATTGTTTTTACTGGCTGTTTTTTAAAAGTTGGATGAGTATATAAAAGCAGTTAATTGAATGTATTAGTGTAATCTGATGAAGTTGTGGACGAAAACGTATGGTGATTTGATTCAGCGTTATTTTTTCGAGTGAACTGTTCGGCTTAATAAATTTGTGTGCCTACCTAGCAGTGGTTCAGGGTGCTTTGTTTCTGCTTACTGGTTTGTTTTGCATCCTCCGTTTTTTGGTTACTATATGTTTTAGCTGAGGAAGGTGTGCCTCCATTTTAGGGGGGCACCCTCACCCCAACTGTCCCACAGCAATGTCCATCTCTTATTGTACAGCCTCCTAATGGCCGTTGTACTTTAGGCAGATTTGCTCTTCCATGAGGAGCTCATGTTTTTCCTGTCAGGTACAGCCGAGCCTATGCAATTGTACTGCTGCTTACATAATGTGTGGGTGTAGAGCTCTGCATACTTGCCTGTCCCATCTGAAGAGGTGGTGCAGTCAAGCTATGTAAACCATCCCATAGGAGATAATACATTGCTTTGTTGAAGTACATTTTTATATTTTCTGCAAGGGGGGGGGTTAGGTCTGATACTTTTAATGAGACTGATCTGTGGTCAGATCTCACCAGAGAGGACCTCACAGAGAGGGGCTGCAGTAGCCACCCATACTGGGAAACACATGATGCACTGCATTGGCTCCCCTTTTGGGGATGTCACACCTCTTATCCAGGGCATTGTAGTTAAGGACATGGACTAACCTTTGGGCAAGTGAGCTTCCACACGACTAAGTAACACAGTTGGTGGTTACTTAATTTCACCCCAAACCATGGTGTACTGCTATATCTTGGTAGACAAAAATACATTCAAATAAGCCCAATGGGTGTCTGGATTCATACAGCTGCTCCTGTAGCTGGCAATGGATTGATTAGGTGCCCTTCCTACAGTAAATAGCACCTGCAGTGTCTCTGGGAAATCACAGTGTTTCACTAAATCTGGATGTGTATCTATCTTTGATGAATATGTATTCACCACCTGCATTACCTGCACACTGTCAGTTGAGGTCTGAACAAGTGGAAGGACGTGCAGTCTGGTATGGCTGTGGTGCTGTCCACAGCCTTGAACCAGGTGTCTTTTACCTCACAAATGTCTGCATATTCCAAGGTGGGGACCACCGTGTAGCAACATAACCATGATGTTGTATAAAGATGGCATTCTCATTGGAAAGTTTTCTCTCCAGACAGTGCCTATAATACACAGTGAGGGTTTCAACAACCTTGGCCAGTACTCAACATCCCAGGGATGAGAGATGAAGACCATCTCTGGCAAAGCACTGATGTCTGTTGAGCAAGTCATCCCAGGCGGACATGTAGTGGATCCCCTTACAATGACACCACACACTGAGGCAAGTATTGACGTCCATCATTTTCTGCGTGCATTGAGCCATCATCCTAGGTGAAGGTCAAATGCAGCTGGAAGCTCTGGGCATACCCACAAGAGACACAGAGTGTCTAAGCTCAGTCGTTTGTTGGCATACAGTCTTGTGACATATGTCCCTAGTCATACACACCTGTAGGAACTATGATGTCATCATTATATTACCTGATATTCCTTGGGTTGTGGCAATGTGTGGTATGGCATGTAGTGTTAATCCACAGACAACTAACTGTGTCCCCTTCCAATGTAGCCTGGTGACACAGGCATCAATATGTCTCACAATGTAATCACCTATGAATAATAGGTTTGATTTTGTGTTTTGCTTCAGGTGTTTGACCAGTGAGACAGTGGTGCATGCACTATTATGTGTACTGTGCTCTCCAGAGGCAGGTTTTTCTGAGGTGTTTGTTGTTTGGGAATGTGTCTGGTAAGGAGCTGCAGGTGTGTGTGATGTGGGCATGAGTGGTGCAGGAGGTGAGCTGTGCATGTTGGCAAAATGCACATTGCTATATGTACTGACTGCTGTTTGAGACACAATGGAATCAAGGTTTGAAATACAGACACATCTGTCACACATTGTATTTGTGTGGCATAGGAGTAGAGGGACGGGGACACTTTCCACATCTCATCAGCAGTCATTGATAGTGCCATTAGCAATACAGTCATACTTGTGTGTACGTCACAGCACCCCATTGTTAGGTAATGTCATGACAGATGGTACATTTCACCTTTATGTAGGGCCCCTAAGGTAACCTAGCACTTGAAAGTGTGCCATACTATGCTTTGACAGCTATGTTGACCTTGGATTGACCATAATCCTGTTATTAAGCCTGGTCCCAATGCCATACCTACAAATGTGACACTGTGCAAGTCCAGCAAAGTTAGGGTGATGCTCCCACAACCTTGGGGTTGACAGCCTGAAACACAGTGTTTGTAGGCACTCCTTGCAGTAAAGATGTGGATGCCCGTGCATGCACAGAGGACTTGCTCAACTTTGCTGACATTTCGTTGGTCTTGCAAGTGTACAATGCCTATCAAGCAACCATACAGCAAACTGGTTGTTGTGTGACATGATGTGGGAACATGGACATGTGTTCCAGATTCATAACTGTACAGCATGACATATTTAGGACATGTGACAGGTGAACACACTTTGACAAAGGGGACCAGCCCTCTGTAGTAGGCCTCACAGCCATGCCATGCAGATATCCACCATTAGTCTGATGAAGGACAGGATGCATGAATTGCCATGAAATTGTCACCTAAGATGAATGATCACCACTGTGCTGTTTGCTTGGACATCTATGTCACTGGACATTGCACATTATCAGTAATCACAAGTGCAAAAGCACAAGTCAAAAAACCAAGAAACCACAACAAAAAAAGACTCCAGTAAAGGCGGTCCCTCCGAGCTGCTCCTCTATTCAGGGGAACACGAACTTCACCAGTAAGCACACAGGATGAATTCCAAGAGCTGAATTCACTCAGACAAAAAACACACTAAAAAACTAAATAAAATAAAATAAAATAAAATGAAGGATTGAGCTCGTTCATGTCCACTCATGTGAACCAGACTAGGGGTTCTTACAATTCACACACAAATTAGGGGTAGACGAGATCCACTACCTGGATGTGAAGTGATCAAAAGATTATACCAACAAAGCTTATAGGTCTGGTATATACAGAAAGGAGTTGTTTTCTAACTCGTACTCGCACTACGAGAGTGACCCTTAAATGTAATATTATAAAGAGACAAATGTTCAGAATTGCAAGAATGACATCGGATAAAACAGAATTCATAAACAAAATTGAGTACGTTCATATTATGTTTGGGGAAAGAGGATACCCGGATAATTTAATAATAATTTAATAATAATTTAATATTTAATAATAATTTAATGATAATTTGTCATTCTTGCAATTCTGACCATTTGTCCCTTTATAATATTACATTTAAGAGTGTATGGGTGGTGTCTAAGACATGGTCTCAAGCTCAATGCCAAAAAGTGCATTGTCATCCCCTTTGGTAAAACTCTGTACCCATGAAATACCACATAGGCGGTAGTCTACTTAACACCGAAAGTGTGATAAGAGACCTTGGGACACAGGTGGACAGTAGTCTCTCCTTTGATAATCACATCACCACAGTGGTCAGGAAATCCTTCTACATGGCACACCTCATCACAAAAGGTTTCTTATCCAGAAAAAAAGAGGTCATTGTTCCCCTCTACTCATCACTCATTAGACCCATTATAGAGTACAACGCCCCTTTTGGTATGTACCTCATAAGACATCTACAACAACTGCAAAGGCCACAAAAATACCTCACAAAGAGGATTACTGGCCTCAAACAGATGCCTTACGCAGACCGTCTAAAAAAACTCCAGCTTTACTCCGTCACATATCGCCTACTCAGAGGTGATCTCTGCCTAACCTACAAAGCAATGTCAGACCCAGAGCTGTTGGACATGCTCCACTTTAAGAAATCCCAATCTCTCCTGGCTACACAGTCTAGGGACCTAAACCTTGTCACCACAATAAGCAGAACATGTTGGAGGGATAGAGTCCTGTCCCAGAGACTTCCCATGCTCTGGAACAGAGTACCTATCTATCTCAAACAGAGCTCCTCATTAGCACTCTTCAAGAAAAATCTTGATGATTGGATGGGTAATAGGAAATTCACCCTGGGGATCACTTCTGGGGTTCTGTTTGACAGGGGCACAGAAAAATAATTTTCTTGGGTGGCAAAAGTCAGGGTACCTTTTTGGCTAGGCTTGTATAGGCCCTAGGGCCAATAGCCTAGTACCTACCTATGAACCTATGAACCTATTTAATAAATCCCATTAAAAGAAATGTGGAAGGGTGGGGATCCACCTATCTACCACTATTGACAAGTGGAGAAATAGTTGGCGTGAACAGAGTTTTGGGGGGGACTGAGCAAATTGTTTCACAACTTCCATATTTAACATTAACACATTATGCCAATATTGAGTGGGTGAAAAAATGTATAAATGATACCTGGGATATGTTTAGGAGGATGCCCACCAGGGTGGATTTTTTCCAGAAACCTTTGAGATACAGTTTCAAAAGGAATTCAAATTTAAAGAATATTTTGGGAAAGAAAAAGGGAGTCAGTAGAGATGGGGCAAGTCCCAAACTTGGCACTTTTAAATGTGGTAGGTACTCCCAATGCCCCTTTAAAGTGGGAACAATAGATTTAGATACACCCAGTATTTGCTATAAAGTTAAGAGCCAAGATTACTCCAGTTCTTACACCAAAGGAGTGTACTGTACGGTATGTTGATCATATTATACTTGAAAGACGGAGCGTAATTTGAGGTTACGTATATATGAGCACATGTATGACATCAATAGGAAGAATGAGAGCAATGCCCTATACAGACATTTGTCAACATGTAAAATGGCCGATAACAATACCCTATACAGACATTTGTCAACATGTAAAATGTCTGATGACAATGCCCTATACAGACATTTGTCAACATGTAAAATGGCTGATAACAATGCCCTATACAGACACTTGTCAACATGTAAAATGGCTGGGAGCAATGCCCTATACAGACATTTGTCAACATGTAAAATGGCTGAGAACAATGCCCTATACAGACACTTGTCAACATGTAAAATGGCTGAGAGCAATGCCCTATACAGACATTTGTCAACATGTAAAATGGCTGAGAACAATGCACTATACAGGCACTTGTCAACATGTAAAATGGCTGATAATGCCCTATACAGACATTTGTCAATATGTAAAATGGCTAAGAACAATACCCTATACAGACATTTGTCAACATGTAAAATGGCTGATAACAATGCCCTATACAGATATTTGTCAACATGTTAAATGGCTGAGAACAATACCCTATACAGACACTTGTCAACATGTAAAATGGCTGATGACAATGCCCTATACAGACATTTGTCAATATGTAAAATGGCTGATAACAATGTCCTATACAGGCACTTGTCAACATGTAAAATGGCTGAGAGCAATGCCCTATACAGACATTTGTCAATATGTAAAATGGCTGATAACAATGCCCTATACAGACATTTGTCAACATGTAAAATGGCTGAGAACAATGCCCTATACAGACATTTGTCAATATGTAAAATGGCTGATAATGCCCTATACAGACATTTGTCGATATGTAAAATGGCTGAGAACAATATCCTATACAGACACTTGTCAACATGTAAAATGGCTGATGACAATGCCCTATACAGACATTTGTCAACATGTAAAATAGCTGTGAACAATGCCCTATACAGACACCTGTCAACATGTAAAATGGCTGATAACAATGCCCTATACAGACATTTGTAAACATGTAAAATTGCTGATAACAATGCCCTATACAGACATTTGTCAATATGTAAAATGGCTGAGAACAATACCCTATACAGCCACTTATCAACATGTAAAATGGCTGATGACAATGCCCTATACAGACATTTGTCAACATGTAAAATGGCTGAGAACAATACCCTATACAGACACTTGTCAACATGTAAAATGGCTGATGACAATGCCCTATACAAACATTTGTCAATATGTAAAATGGCTGATAATGCCTTATACAGACATTTGTCAACATGTAAAATGGCTGAGAACAATACCCTATACAGACACTTGTCAACATGTAAAATGGCTGATGACAATGCCCTATACTGACATTTGTCAATATGTAAAATGGCTGATAACAATGCCCTATACAGGCACTTGTCAACATGTAAAATGGCTGATAACAATGCCCTATACAGACATTTGTTAACATGTAAAATGGCTGACAACAATACCCTATACAGACATTTGTCAACATGTAAAATGGCTGATAACAATGCCCTATACAGACATTTGTCAACATGTAAAATGGCTGATAACAATGCCCTATACAGACATGTGTCAACATGTAAAATGGCTGATAATGCCCTATACAGACACTTGTCAACATGTAAAATGGCTGAGAACAATACCCTATACAGACACTTGTCAACATGTAAAATGGCTGAGCAATGCCCTATACAGACATTTGTCAACATGTAAAATGGCTGAGAGCAATGCCCTATACAGACATTTGTCAATATGTAAAATGGCTGATAACAATGCCCTATACAGACACTTGTCAACATGTAAAATGGCTGAGAGTAATGCCCTATACAGACATTTGTCAATATGTAAAATGGCTGATAACAATGCCCTATACAGGCACTTGTCAACATGTAAAATGGCTGATAACAATGCCCTATACAGACATTTGTCAACATGTAAAATGGCTGAGAACAATACCCTATACAGACACTTGTCAACATGTAAAATGGCTGATGACAATGCCCTATACAGACATTTGTCAATATGTAAAATGGCTGATAACAATGCCCTATACAGGCACTTGTCAACATGTAAAATGGCTTATAACAATGCCCTATACAGATATTTGTCAACATGTAAAATGGCTGAGAGCAATGCCCTATACAGACATTTGTCAATATGTAAAATGGCTGATAACAATGCCCTATACAGACATTTGTCAATATGTAAAATGGCTGAGAACAATGCCCTATACAGACATTTGTCAATATGTAAAATGGCTGATAATGCCCTATACAGACATTTGTCAATATGTAAAATGGCTGATAACAATGCCTTATACAGACATTTGTCAACATGTAAAATGGCTGAGAACAATGCCCTATACAGACATTTGCCAATATGTAAAATGTCTGAGAACAATGCCCTATACAGACATTTGTCAACATGTAAAATGGCTGATAACAATGCCCTATACAGACATTTGTCAATATGTAAAATGGCCGATAACAATGCCCTATACAGACATTTGTCAACATGTAAAATGGCTGATAACAATGCCCTATGCAGACACTTGTCAACATGTAAAATGGCTGATTATAAATTCTGTGTACTGGAAGAAGTAAAGCAGAGTGAGAGGGGGGTGACTGGGTTACCTGTTTAGAATTTCGGAAAATGGTTTGGCAGTTAAGATTGGATGCGTGTAATAGCCCAGGGTTAAATGATCACATATCTATTACCCCAGTTCTTAAACTACTGGCATCCAACACCAAAAGATCAGACCTGTAATAAATTACAAACATCACTTTACATATATATATTTTAAAAAATACTGTATGTTTTTATATTCATGTTCATAATTATGCCTCTATACTAAAGAATATATATATAATACTGCACAATAAGATATAGTTTTATATATAATCCACTATGTATTGTTTTTATACTGCTATTTATATTTATATTTATAATCAATTTTTTTAATATACTTAAATTATCTACATTTTTTAACAAGTATGTTTGGGGTATTTGCAAGAGTTTTCTTTAATGCCTTAAGATGACAACATTTTGAGTACCAACTGTATAAAACTGTTTTTAATAACAAACATGTATGTTATGTAATTTTACATAGAAACAATGAATGCTGCTATATGTCAAGTTACTGAGCACTTTATATGTACATAGCATTTTAAGAGTTAATACTTACTAGTGATTTAATTGATTGGCCAATGAAATGAATGTGGCTTAATATAAACATGGTTACAGCCCTTTTGAATGTTGATTCTGATGAAGTCTCCTGAGTGGAGATGAAAGCACTCAATCCTTCATTTTATTTTATTTTATTTTATTTAGTTTTTTAGTGTGTTTTTTCTCTGAATAAATTCAGCTCTTGGAATTCATCCTGTGTGCTTACTGGTGAAGTTCATATTCCCCTGAATAGAGGAACAGCTCAGAGGGACAACCTTTATTGGAGTCAACAGTTTTGTTGTGGTACATTGCACATTATATTGTAATGCTGCAGCTGTGCTCCTAATCACTATCTGGTCAGTTCCCTAGTGGCATACCACCAACTCTGGTACAGAAGGCATAATACATGCAAACGCCAACTGATTGCTTAGGTTGCTAATCATCTACCTGAAGAAGGGTATGTGAAGCCTACAGAGCCTTAAATGATGTGGGACAACTATGTGGATGAACAAACAGGCTGTGTCCTGCTTCTCATCATGAGCTTCGTAGTAATATTTTGCGTGTGATGACAGAAAAAGTATTGGAGCATGGTATCCCATGAGAGAGTGGTTGTGGTGAGACCAGCATTAGTAGTAGCCAGGCACCAGCAATTCAGGGAACCCCCCTGTTGTCTGCATTCTTCACAAGGTAATTGTGTCCTTTCAGGAGTTCAGTTTCAGGAGGACATTTGAGTTGTGTCCAACTGCAGAATACTTGTGTAAAACCACCCACCTTACCTTCACAGGGTATACATATTGCGCTTCTCTCCATTGTTTGTCTGTGCTCTGTACACATACCTTGGATGACTCTTTTCTTGGAACATGATGGAAGTAACTGCAATTCTTAGTTATGCAGAGGACAACTAGCATGCAGTGTCAAACAGTGTCCACCAATCTCAGTCATCTGATATCTAAAGCCATGAAAGAAGTTAGCATGGATATGATCAGTAGCAATGTCGTACACCTACTGACACTGGATCAAACACAGTTTGTTTTGCTTAAGGGCAGATCATCCCTACATACCCTAACTGGTGGACCTGATTGAGTGTTAAACTATGCAGTTGATGAGAAGAATATGACTCACTCCACCGACCATGGCCTGACAAGGTGTTTGACAATATTAGACCAGCAGGCCTTGCTGAAAACTGTGTAGGTTATTTACAGAGTGCTGTCAGCTGGTGAATAGCCAAGTGTCTGATAGTCAAAAGCTGGGAAGATAGCATTGGGTAGACCACTGACCTGGCTACATTTGCAGGTGATTGTATATTAGGAGCTGTCACTGGATTCCACACAGACCCAACAGTTATCCAGGATGGCCTGAGACACACATTCAGTTGTTATCAGAGCCACTGACAAATAGAAAATGCCAAGGACTGCACAATACTATCCTTTTGAAAGTCATCCACCCCCTGGAAAATATAGTAGTGTCTACACACCTCATACAGTTGAGTCACTGCTCATGGACTTATGGACACAGAGAGTAATGTAGCCTTTGACTTTCACTGGTCGGTAAGATGTGGGGATCCATTCAGTTTTATACAACCTACACAGAAATGTATGACATGTAAATCCCAGACTGTCATTGTTATACTATATTTGGCATGTGGGGATCCATTCAATGTTGTACATGCTATACAGAAAGGTATGGCATGTAAATCCCAGACTGTCATTGTTATTCTGTATTTGGCATGTGGGGATCCATTCAATGTTGTACATGCTATACAGAAAGGTATGGCATGTAACTCCCAGACTGTCATTGTTACACTGTATGTGGCATGTGGGGACCCATTCAATGTTGTACATGCTATACAGAAAGGTATGGCATGTAACTCCCAGACTGTCATTGTTATACTGTATTTGGCATGTGGGGATCCATTCAGTGTTGTACATGCTATACAGAAAGGTATGGCATGTAAATCCCAGACTGTCATTGTTATACTGTATTTGGCACTCGTCACACCTGTCATTGAGTGCAATGACACCTTTACTATGTCACAACACAGGCATATCTTACAACTGTAGCAGCCACACAGGTTCCATGGTAAACCAATACACATTGTAGATTACATGTCCTATGCAGTCCGTGTCAAGACCGTACATGTTTAGTCTGTCTCCTACATGCTTTGGAGGGGATGTGCATGGCTGCCATACAGGGAGGTGTCAGATCCCACTGTGCACCTCCCACTTATCCAAGACAGGGCTAACACATGTATTACCTGTTCTACATACCTATGCCAGCACTGTGGTATAAACAGTACATGCAGGAGAGACAGGTATGTAACATAGAAACTGCACCCTATATGTAAAAGCCCTGCCTCATGCATGTGTAGCACACATCTGCTGTGACACACGTCATGTGCAGGTTACACCATGGGGTGCAGAACAAGACAATCATAACTGGTGTAGGACACATGTCTGTAATGGACACAGGAAATCTATAGATGGGTCATCTCTATCACCACAGTTTATAAATGTGTTAGTTCCAGGAATTCTGGTGACCCTTATCAAGAGTATCAGACCTTTCCATAGATTAAGGATGCATGAGTAGGCTGAGTGATGCTATTGTCCTTGTTAGCCACATATGAACCTATGGAGCCATGCACCTATAGTGCTGTGCCTTGTTATCCTGTTATACACATATGAACCTATGGAGCCATGCACCGATAGTGCTGTACTTTGCTGGAGACATATTTTTTCTTCTATGCTGACATTCCATCCTGTGCTGTAATGTCTATGGGTTTATTGCCACTATGTATCCACAGGTGTCCCCTACAGACTCCTGAAACTGAACCATAAACAGGTCTGTGACACACCATTCATTGTGTAAGTATACAGCCATTACAACATCATACAACATAAGGTACACAGAAATATGTTGCTTACTCATTACAAATGTCAGCATACAGTATCTGTCAGTGACCAGTACAAGTGACAAGGCTAAACAATGCATTACACAAGTGCATGTTAATTTATATAGTCACCCTGTGCATCAGACACAAAGCATCATTTCCCTGCATCGATGACGAGGATGACAGGGTTGTGGCACAAGTATCATCATTTGCACAGGGTGTTGTGTGGGGGTGCAGGAGGCTTAAGCTGACCCAATAGGTCGAAAGCATGTGTGTGAGTCAGGAAGGGAAGTAGGCAAGATGGACCATGGAAATGTGCCGTGTGTATCTCTAGGTGACCTGATTTTGACAGTGGTATGTGAGTGCATGTGTGAACACAGTCAAGCTGAGTGCTAGCCCTACATGTGTATGTTGGACAGCTTGAACCCTCCATGGTAGAGATGCCAGTTCACCATCTCTGCCCCCGAACATGGGACCCAGTTCTGCTAAGAGTTGCCCTGGTACCTCCATGCCCAATGCCAAAAGTGGTGCTAGTACCTGACGGTGACTGCTGTCTGCTGGGACCATGTTCTCCATGGGAACACCCAGGACCATGAGCCCATGGCCTGCCACATCTTGGTGTAGACAGCACACTCTCCTCTGGGGCACTGGATGTACTGCCACTACAGGAGCGTGACTGTGCACAGCCATGTTGACTCTCAGCAGATGGAGTTTCTGACCTACATCCATGTCTGACACTTAACTCCATCACAGAAAATGTGCATTCCAAGACAGATATTCTGCGATCTGTCTCAGACCAATGTCTTTCCACTGAATCAGTGAACAGATCCAAGGTATAAGCAATACAGTACAGGCAGTCATGGATGTCAGACTGTGCTGCATTGTAACCCTAAGCATTCACCTGGAGTTAATTTCTGAACCTGCCTGTGCCTCCATGATGGCCCAAAACATATGCTGAGTGACCCATAATGAGGCACATGCAACAGGTGGTGGAAAGACAGCTGGCCTCCTACGAGCACACCTATAAATCTGCTTGTGTGGGACCTCACCAGCTCTCTGGCTATGGCCAGTGTCTACACTCACTAGAGCCATAGTTGGCACACTTTCCTGTTCAGTGTTTCCATCCTCTGACTGTCCAATATCTGTGGCCTCCAGGGACTAGGTATGTATAAGCATACTGACTGTGTGCAGTGATAATGAGGGCAGGAGAGAGATGTAAACCTCTGGGGCAGAGTCAGCCCCTAAAGCTTCCACCTGTGCCTCACTTTGGCCACCATCATCATCAGAGTCTGAAGAGACACTGACATCAGCTTGTGTAGGGGACAGAGACCACCCCCCAGTCACCTGTGATGAGAAAGGGAAAAGCAGTGCATTAATACCTGAAATATTATGCTCTGTAGTATTATGTTGCAGCATGCTGTATACACTGTTGTCACTATTACAGAACCTTTTAACCCCCAACCTCATATAGTAGCACATGAGGACATTACTTTTCCCACAAACATCTGTAATTACTTGTAAATAAACGCTCTTTACACAGCAATCTCATCAGCAACAATGAGGTACACCATTGACATCTGTGAAGACTCTGCACAGATGACAAATATGACACTCTGTAATGTCCTGACAAAACTGTCACATCTATCAGTGTGGTCACATCTACAAGGCATAGGTATGACTCTAAAGTGTGTACAGTCAGAAAATATCTGAGCATTTGGCAATCAGGCTGACAGTACAGCCACTGAGCCAGCAGGCCTGGGATGACACTTTAGGGAATACATTACAGTAAATCTACATTTGCAACAAAACAGTGTTGTGCTTACCAGGAGCAGGACCACAGCCTTGTCTGATTCCTGACAGACCTGTGGTTGAGGCATAAGTAATGTCAACACCACTGCATGTTGCACTATAACAGAGTACTATGCCCATACATCTCACATTTACAGTAGCTACTTTGTTAATTGTCATGTTGGTCAAAATCTGAGCGTGAGATTCAAACTGCAGTTAACCCCCCCAAAAAACAAACACCTGACACCTACATGAAAGTATGTATACCTTGGCACACTAAATGCTACAATATTACAATGCTGATCAAACTAAGCCTATTTGGATGCTCCTCTGGAATGGAAACTGTGGCACCCACATCCATGATATATGGTGTGATGAATGCCTGGCAGCTGTCATGTGTTGCTAGGTTCACCAGGAATTCCTCAGTGGCTGAGAGTGTTTTTTCTTCTGCAGGCCCTCCACCAGTGAGACCATGATCCCTGGCCACATCTGCTGCTCTTCTGAGTGCAGCATTTATCATATCTGTCCCACTGTGTCGAACCTGCTCATGTGTCCTGCTCTGGAGACCTATGGCATTAACATCACAGACAGGGTCAGCCCACAGTGCTGCCCACTGTTCCCTGTTTTGCCTCCTCCTGTATAGTAGGAGTCCATGGTGTTGATGGAGGCCTTTCAGGATTATATCATTCTTAGCATCTGTAAAAGGGGCACTGCATCTGGCATACAAGTTTCCTGAAAGACAACAAAATGGGAACACATGTCAAGATCACATACATGTAAGTACACTATGTAGAGATACAGCAAGAACAGAATAGCTGGCAGTATCCACTGCTTGATCACAAATGTCATATTCCACAGTGTGCAAACATACTAAGCATGTGGATACAACTACAATAGTAGTAATAGTCAGCTATTCCCATGTGTGCCATGACAGATACTTCTGCATGATCACACACCCAAGACAGAAGTCCATTGTAGTGTGTCCCCTAGGGGAAACCCCCCCTGATAATATGTCAAAACAACAGTGTCAAACAAATAGCAGTGTGCTATTGCAATCACTATAAAGGAACATTCTCACAAGACCAATGTGCCACATTGACGAAAAAAATTCCACCATTGATGTACTGTATGTCCTCTGTATGTGTAACAAATCTGGAGATCAATGACATGTCATCATTACAGTTCTCAGAAAGGCTTAATGTTGTAATCCCCATTCCCCCTATGTATATTCACATATATGCATCATTTTGTAAACAAAAAGGTTGCAATACTTGGTGGAGTACAATATTCCTCTGTTGATATGTGCAGATATATAAAGTTGTTGGCAATGGTCATTTGGAACGTGTGTGCTGGCAGTTCTTGTTACTATCAGGACCTCCATATGTGTATGTTAGTTGTGCAGCTGTGCTAATCTGTAATATCATTATGAAATCACTGTGTGCTGCACTCTGATATTAGTGGGCCTCATTTGCATTACCTAAATTAAAATCCTCTGTGAATGCATATTAATGCATGACCTGACACTTCATGCACATATAGTGTTCCCATAGGGATATGTCAACTGTGTCCCTGTCTGCAGGCCTATGACTTCCATGAATGAACAGCAGATATTGCATTTGAAATGCACTGTGTGGATAAAGAGTGCATGACTCAGTCATTCATTGATGGCTTCACAATAGTGTAATTTAAATGCTGCACTTCAGTGGATTTGAACCCAGGATCATGTGTGGCAAAACTTACTGCTTGCAAAGCATTTAACAGACTGAGCTACTGAGTCACTGTTGCAACATGTGTATTTGTGAAGGTGGAAGTGCACACATACGGGCTGTGACATACCTCCATTGCATCTATTATTATATGTCTGGCTTTATAGGGATGTATTTCTCCACCAGAATCCCAGTTTAATATGTATTTTGCCATTAATGTTTTAGCAGGTATACTTGTACATGTTCCTGATAAAAGTGCCCATTTACATGCTATTAGCTATCTCTGTTACATCCATTAGTCTGTGTCTGGCTTTCCAGTGGTGTAGTCCTATAAAAGACTCCAAGTTACACTCCCAGTTTTTCCATTACTCTTTCAGCAAGTTTGCGTGACACAGCATGATGCGCAGCTGTGTTTAAACACACTTAATGATGGTAACTTGCAATTGCTATGTTTTGATTAAACCACCTGTTTTAATTGACAGCTGTATGGTGTGGCAGGTTAATGCAGTGGTCTGCAGGTGCAATGGTGTTGGGTTTGAAATAGGGGACAGGTTTTTATTTTGTAAGTGATTATTATCATTTAAAACACATATATCATTATAGCTCAATTGAACTGAGCTTAGTGATGCTGTGCTATGCAGTGTGCCATCTGAGCTTAGCGATGTTGTGCTATGCAGTGTGCCATCTGAGCTTAGCGATGCTGTGCTATGCAGTGTGCCATCTGAGCTTAGCGATGCTGTGCTATGCAGTGTGCCATCTGAGCTTAGCGATGCTGTGCTATGCAGTGTGCCATCTGAGCTTAGTGATGCTGTGCTATGCAGTGTGCCATCTGAGCTTAGCGATGCTGTGCTATGCAGTGTGCCATCTGAGCTTAGCGATGCTGTGCTATGCAGCGTGCCATACAGCACCATGCAAAAAATTTAAAAAAGAAAAACGAGGAGATAGGACAGTGGCAAAATGGGGTCCAAGCAGGGGGGGGGGTAAACATAGTGAAAGGCAGGTAGGGATGTGCAAGAAGGGTGTAGGACAGAACCAGAGCTATCCATTTCCTGTACAGCAACAACTGTGCATTTTGACAGAATTTGTAGATGAATTTGAACTGCCATCCCCAGATAGAGGGATGAGGACAACTTAATCATGTTGTCAAGCCAAAAGGACCAAAATATGTGTGTCCTGTGGACATTTGTACAACATGGCTAGCTATGTATGTGACAATATATATATATATATTTTGGGACAGGTGCTCATTTCTTTAAGGTGAGAGTGTAATATTGGGGAAGAGACATTGGTACATGTTGGGAGGTATGTTGGGAAGGTGAGAAAGCTTTTTCAGGCAGACAAGATAGCAGACAGGGGTGGTGTGTGACACAAGAGGGGGGTGAACATCTTGGATGGGGAGGGTGTTGTGGAATCACCATCTCAGGTCCCTCCATAAGGTAGCAGCGTGACTCAAGTCCCCACCCATGGGACTGTCACCACTGATCCTTCACTGCCCCTGGGATGGCAGTGGTGGATGATGGACTCCAGGGTGAGGCTGCCCCACCAGGGTGGTGAGCATGTCCTCCAGGGTCCAAAACCTAGTAATTCTATCCTGCGCACCAATCCTGGTAGTTTGTTACGGGTGACAACACCCTCCTCCCCCACCACTCCCGGGGGGGGGGTCCAGCCCAGCATGTGAGTCAGAACTACCAGATGCTGCAGGTAGTGCAGGGGCAGTAGAGGGAGCAGCATCCATCTCTGGCCCAGATGTGCTGGGCCCCAGTGCCACAGCTGGAGGAGCCAAGGTAGGTGGATCACTTGGAATCGGCCTACCTTGTCACTCTATAGTAAATTAGATAAAACAGTACATTAAGATTAATAATAACCAAACAAATGTTAGTATAAACATAATAAAACATAATATTGATTAATCCAAATAAATATTAAGGTATATTATGTGTAACACAACTTTAAATATAATAACAGTATATATTTTAACAGCAAACCAGTATGAAATAACCCATAAGGCCAACATAACAGTTAGCTTAACAAAATATATTAATATTAAATCATAATAATAAATAACATTAATAAATTACAGAAAATAAGGCATGGGGAGAGAGAAAAACATTAGTGAATTTGCAGATAATAATACACAGACTACTAATACATACTTTTACAGGTGTGCAGTGTCACTTCTGAGTACAGTGACTCAAATTCTTCTATAGCAGGTACATTCCACTCAAGCTGTTAGCATGGGACAGTATGGACCAAGCACTAACAAATGCAGGTACACAACTACATGGAACTGTTTCACATAATGTGCACGTACATAACTACTAAGGTGTCCTGTAAATGGATTTGGAAATACATTGCATTCCAGGTAATCATTTATCTGCTAATCACAGACCATACAGATTGGGCAGTTGTCATTACATTACAAAAAATCATGACACTTGAGAGGTATTTTTTGCATACATTAAGTAGACTACACAGCCATCATGTCTTAGTTGGCAGGCATTGGAGTAGAACCCAAAAGCTGTGACTCCAGGGGACATGTGCACATAATGTAACAACTGACTGCAGTGACATTAAACACACATCCAATGAATACAGCCCTACTGCACTTATTTGAACACATTACTTATGAAACCACAATCCTATTTTACAATTTTGTGTTATTGCTGCTTAGAATCTGTGAAGTATACACATGATATCTGCCCAGAACATGGGCTACATTACCCATATATGTTGCTCCTGGAGTGGGAGGAATACAGAGCATTATTTGACTGAAAGTGGTCTGGAGACAGCCCTGAATCATGCTGTGGTTTGTGCAATACATTTATCAGGCAATTACTTTTGCATTCTTTATTTATGTCACTTTTACAGTTGACTGCAGTGGCATTCGAACACACATGCAATAAATGCAGCCCTACTACAGTTATTTTCACACATTAGTTATCAAACCACAATCCTGCTTTAAACCTTAATGCTTATTGTTATTGGTATTGTCTATTGCACTACAGTTATCAGAAAATATCCGTACTTACCACACTCGTGGCACATCCTGGCCAGGCTCCTGATGTGAGATTGGACATTGAGAGCACATTAAGCTGCAACTGTTGTAAGAGAAGCACATCATTATTCATACCCGTTTTTCACAGATTCAACTTGCATTTTAGTAAAGTGCTAACAAACATACTTACATATGAGTGGGACATGCCCAGCCCTTGCCTCTTGAACCCAGGTGTCCAAGGTTCCCCTCTTCCTTCACTTCAGGTCATCATAGTGATAATGACACTGCTCACCATTGTGGAGGATACCGGTAGCACTGGCAAGATCCCAGGCCAACTGATCCCAGGCCTCAGCCTTGCATTTTGAACCCTGGTAATCATCCCGCAACAGCCAGTGTTCGTAGTTCCAGACCAGGAGTCCAGCAAACACTCTGGACTCCTGCACACCCCACCTCCGTGCCTGAAAGTGTGCTCCCTCACCAACACCATCAGGCATAGCAACAGGTTCATAGGATCATAGGATCATAAGAGGTTACTAGGCTAATGGCCCTGGGGGCCTTACAAGTCTATCCCAGAGTTTATTCCCAAAAGAAACCTCAGTCAGCACCTGTCACCCCTGTCAATGAGGGACACAGGTGGAACCCCTGGGACAAATTTGTGGTTTCCCATCCACTCATCAAGGTTGCACTTGAAGAGGGTCAGCATGGTGCTCTGTTTGACAGAATGGGAAGTCGATTCCAGGGATGAGGCAGCCTCTGGGAGACAAGCCTGTCTCACTAGTAGGTTTTGGTGATGGCGCATATTAGATTCAGGCCTTTTGAGCGGGTAGTGCGTGAGGAGTTAGACTTACAGATATGGAGCATCTCTAGTAGGGCAGGATCCAAGATTGCCTTGTAGGCGAGACACAGATTGCCCCTAAGCCATCTGTATGATACTGAGTAGAGTGATAGTGTGATAGTGATAGTGATAGTGTGATAGTGTTAGTAAGTCTCCAATAAATGCTGCAGAATTCCTATTTATTGGCCTTAATAAAGGCTATTTTCCTACCCTTACATGTCATACTGTAACATTCAAAAAAGTGCCACATTGCACAAACCCACTTAGGGGAGCTGAACATCACATAAACTTGCACAACCATGTCTTAGCGAAGCTTACCAATGCACAAACAGAAATAGCCATTGACCATGTTTAAGCAGTGCTTAACACCATGCAGCTTTTCCAAATGTAACAATTTTGTTTTTAAATTAAACCACCCATTAGGTCACTTCACACATTTCCACAGCACTAAATGTAAAAAGCTATGATTGCTGGGGACTCAAACCCAGGACTCTAGATAGTGACTCTACCTATTTAGCTACTTGGATAGTGAGAAAACCAGTATACCTTTACATATACTACTAAGCTACCTGTTAGTGTTGCTAAGCACTGCACCGCGCCATGAAAACGGTCATTCAAAAACAAAAATGAAATAAAAAAAAGATAGACAAGTGTAACTAATTAATTCCATCTGGTTTCTATTTTTAGATGTCTGGCAGGTGGCATCTGTGCTCGTGTAAGTGCAGCGGGGCACTGCTGTGCTCTGTGCAAATGGGCATAAAAATAACAAAGTATAAAAACAAAAACACAGCTATTACTACTTTACACATATTTATACACAGCAGGGTACATTACAGGGATTCTTATCCTGTACATAGCATCTGTCCAGGTATTCCTTGGACAATCCACAACCACAGGGCAGCCTCTACACCACTGCCTACACAGATTCAATATCCATGTTACTATGATTTCCCTATGAAGCACACCATGATTAATATGCATGGCATGCTGCCTAGGGGGAACCATGGTCATGTACACGGGTACATTCGTGTAGGCTCTACATGCAGCCTACATGGATTTTATTGAATCCTGGGGCTTATTTTAGCCTAGATGGCACCAGATGTAAACCAAACACTCTGAAGACACAGATGAGGAAACCAAGCTCTTGTGAGCTTGGTGGAACTGAACCAAGAGTCACACGATCACACCAAATTTATTAACTCAAACAAAATTGACTAAACCATCTAAAGGCCTGTGGTAATGAAATGATGTACAAGGCAATTCTAGGGGGCAATGAGGAATAAACATTTTAAGACAATTTTACTGCACACTAGCAGCAGCTTGACCAAGGAAAAAAAATACATTTTACAGTGATGAAATGCAGAAAATGCAATGAAATAATTGTTAAAATGTATCAGCAGTCATAAAAAAAATACCAGAGGATTAGAAATAGCTTAAAGTTGTACCCAGTAGTGGTTATTTTCCAAGAACTGCAGCCATTTTCCACTACCACTAATTTTAAATGCCAAAAGCTGCAGTTACAACTCACACAGGTGGCCAAAACTGCATTTTGTTTTAAGTTTGAAAAGTGACTAAAACGCTGAATCAGGTGAAGAATGCCAATTGATCCACTTATGAACTCAGAAAAATAACAATGGATAATATAAAACCCAAATCAATTTATAGCTGTAACTTCCGATTCAATGGAGACATTGTAAAAATATTGAAAAATGAGAGAGTCCACTCAGAAGGTATTTAAATGCCTAGGCACAGCACAAAAATGACTTGAAAAGCACTACAAACTACAAAAATGCCTCATATTAATAGCTTTAACTTCATGTTCAGCAAAAATGTAAAACAAGAACCACACAAAACAGATATAAATGCTGACATAAGTGCAGCACTTTAAATGTATTTTCCTGGATGCAGAAGGCTTTGTTTGGTGTTGCATGAGAAAAGCTTTTCAGGCTCCAAGAGTCCAAAGACTTCATTCTCCTTCCCTCAGACATTGTATTCCTTTAGTTATACATTACCCTTACTTTTAGCATCCAATAGACAGTATATTGAATTTGACCCCCATTTGACCTCTAGTCTGACTATTAGATGTTAGTTTCTTATGGTCTTTGGGAATCTTCACTTTCTTACTCAAATTGTCTGCCTTCAACAACTTTACAATTTATGCCCTAAATATCCCATCAATCTCTTACCTGTTTTGTCTAATCTAAACAATTATCATAGGAATGCCAGAGCCTAGATATTTTCATTGTTTGCTTAGGGTTCTGTCGCACCTAATGTTTCTTATTCTCCATTTTGCATCACTGTTTGAAACAGCTCTTTTTATATAATCTGACATTATTCAACATAATCTCCTCACCCCTTCCTGCAAGATTGTGTATCTAGTTTTTGGACATTTTCTTACTTAGTTTACCATTTTATCACCTTACTCATAGATTGCGTAATTGTACTTTTACCACTTTTCACTCCTAATGAATGTTCTGCCTTCTGTTATGATTCCTACACCTTCCTACCTGCTGCAATCTTTTTTTACCTGAGTTCTGCTGCCCTTTTTGTTATCCTGTTAGTCTGATTTTACACAGTCAATGCATTTTAATAAATAATCCTCCTGATGTGTCTTTTAATATAGACTTGAGAAAATCTGTCCCCAACATATCACCAACATAGATGTTTTGTTTTTGCTATGCCATCCACACTCACCCCTAATCAAATTCCTGCTCATTATTCTAGTGTCATGTGCTTTAGTCTTTCCTTGGTTTGATAGAATTTGTGCCATTGTACATAGCAACTTTTTATATGTACTGGTCACACCTCTGTACATCGCAGTACTTCTTCCATAAGTCCAACTACCAAAATATTAGTGCTGTACATGCTGTGAGATGTGTGCATCTCCTGCCACACATAAGAAGTTTTCTCACTTCACAGTTTATGTTGCCTTATTTTTATATATTTATTTTATTTAACATTTCTTCACCAGGAAAGTCCGACTTGGAACAAAGACAATTTTCCACAGATGCCTGAGGAGAAACCCTCCAGATGCATGTCTTTGTAATGTGGGAGGAAACCAAGTACCCGGAGAAAACCCACATAAATGCAGGGAGGACATGCAGACTCCACAGAGAAGGCAAACCAACTGAGAATCACACTGGAGAACCTCTTGCTGTAAGGCAACAATGCTACTGCTGCACCACTGTTCCGTCCATTATTTCAGTCCTGATTCACTTCTCACTGCTACTCATTCACTTGCTCCATTCTGACTTGCTTACACAAATGACCATTGCTATAATAAGATGTGTGGTCACTAGAAATCCATTATAATCAGATGTGTGGTCACCAGAAATCCTCCTTTAACTTTTCACCTGCTATCCTTTCAGTGCTGTATATGCTAGCTCTCCTACTCTCTTCTGCAAAGCTATTACACCTTGCTATGTTCTCTAAGATGCAAGAAACTGACCACTACCTCTTCAATCCCCTGCCTCTTTTTTTCCTGCATTCCCAGCTACACCTACCACTTCTCCTTCATCTTCCTCTTCTTCTTCTTCTTCATTTCTTTAATTCCTTCTACCTTTTAATACAGTCTGTCGTACATGTATCAGTCTGTGCCTTCCCTGTTGTGTCTGATGCACTTGATTTTTTTTGCCTTACCTGTTCTTCTTATTGCTTAGCCTGTCTGCATTTAGACTATAGTTGTTACCCTGTCCCACCACAGATATGCACTGTTTTACTTCTACAGCTCTCTCTAGTTACCCTGTCCCACCAAAGATATGCACTGTTCTTACTTCAGCAGCTCTATCTAGTTACCCTGTCCCACCACAGATATGCACTGTTCTTACTTCTGCAGCTCTCTCTATTTACCCTGTCCCACCAAAGATATGCACTGTTCTTACTTGAGCAGCTCTATTTAGTTACCCTGTCCCACCACAGATATGCACTGTTTTACTTCTACAGCTCTCTCTAGTTACCCTGTCCCACCAAAGATATGCACTGTTCTTACTTCAGCAGCTCTATCTAGTTACCCTGTCCCACCACAGATATGCACTGTTCTTACTTCTGCAGCTCTCTCTATTTACCCTGTCCCACCAAAGATATGCACTGTTCTTACTTGAGCAGCTCTATTTAGTTACCCTGTCCCACCACAGATATGCACTGTTCTTACTTCTGCAGCTCTCTCTATGTACCCTGTCCCACCACAGATATGTACTGCTCTACTTCGCAGCTCTATCTATTAACCCTGTCCTACCAAAGATATGCACTGTCCTTACTTCAGCAGCTCTATCTAGTTACCCTGTCCCACCAGATATGCACTGTTCTTACATCTACAGCTCTCTCTATTTACCCTGTCCCACCAAAGATATGCACTGTTCTTACTTCAGCAGCTCTATCTAGTTACCCTGTCCCATCACAGATATGCATTGTTCTTACATCTACAGCTCTCTCTATTTACCCGGTCCCACCACAGATATGCACTGTTCTTAGTTCTGCAGCTCTCTCTATTTACCCTGTCCTACCACAGATATGCACTGTTCTTACTTCTGCAACTCTCTCTATTTACCCTGTCCCGCCAAATATATGCACTGTTCTTACTTTTACAGCTCTCTCTATTTACCCTGTCCAACCACAAATATACACTGTTTTTACTTCTGCAGCTCTGTCTATTTACCCGGTCCCACCAAAGATATGCACTGTTCTTACTTGAGCAGCTCTATTTAGTTACCCTGTCCCACCACAGATATGCACTGTTCTTACTTCTGCAGCTCTCTCTATGTACCCTGTCCCACCACAGATATGTACTGCTCTACTTCGCAGCTCTATCTATTAACCCTGTCCTACCAAAGATATGCACTGTCCTTACTTCAGCAGCTCTATCTAGTTACCCTGTCCCACCAGATATGCACTGTTCTTACATCTACAGCTCTCTCTATTTACCCTGTCCCACCAAAGATATGCACTGTTCTTACTTCAGCAGCTCTATCTAGTTACCCTGTCCCATCACAGATATGCATTGTTCTTACATCTACAGCTCTCTCTATTTACCCTGTCCCACCACAGATATGCACTGTTCTTAGTTCTGCAGCTCTCTCTATTTACCCTGTCCTACCACAGATATGCACTGTTCTTACTTCTGCAGCTCCCTCGATTTACCCTGTCCCACCAAAGATATGCACTGTTCTTACTTTTACAGCTCTCTCTATTTACCCTGTCCAACCACAGATACACTGTTGTTAATTCTGCTTCTCTCTCTTTCTCTCTATTTACCCTCTTACACCACAGATATGCACTGTTCTTACTTCTGCATCTCTCTCTATTTACTCTGTCTCACCACAGATATGCACTGTTCTTATTTATGCAGCTCTCTCTATGTCCAACCACAGATACACTGTTATTAATTCTGCTTCTCTCTCTCTCTCTCTATTTACCCTGTTCCGCCACAGATATGCACTGTTCTTACTTCTGCATCTTTCTCTATTTACCCTGTCGCACCATAGATATGCACTGTTCTTACTTCTGCAGATCTCTCTATATTTACCCTGTCCCACCACAGATATGCACTGTTCTTACTTCTGCATCTCTCCCTATTTACAAGGTAACACCACAGATACACACTGTTGTTACTTCTACAGCTCTCTCTATTTACCCTGTCCCACCAGAGATAGGTTCATAGGTTCATAGGTAGGTACTAGGCTATCTGCCCGAAGGCATTTATAAGCCTAGCCAGAATGTGTTGGCTTTTGCCACCCCCTTAGATTAGTTCCCTGTGCTTCTGTCCAGCAGAGTCATTGAAGTGATCCCTGAGGTAAACTTTCTGTTTCCCATCCACTCGTCAAGGTTTCTCTTGAAGAGGGTTAGTGAGGAGCTCTGCCTAATGTAGATTGGAATCTTGTTCCAGAGAATGGGAAATCTCTAGGACAAGAATCTATTCCTCTAGCACGTCCTATTTATTGTTGTGGTGAGGTTTAGATCCCTGTAGCGTGTGACTGGAGGGGATATGTTTTTCTTTAGGTGGAGCATGTCCATCAATTCTGAGTTGGACACGGCCTTGCATGTCAGGCAGAGATCACGTCTGAGTAGACGGTATGCAACTGAGTACAGCTGGAATTTCTTCAGTCGAGCTGCATAGGGCATCTGCTTGAGACCAGTGATCCTCTTGGTGAGGAACTTCTGTGGTCTTTCCAGTTGTTGCAGGTGTCTTGTAAGGTACATCCGAAATGGGGCATTGTACTCTATGATGGATCTGATGAGTGATGCGCAGAGGGGCCCAATGACCTCTTTCGATCTGAATGCAAACCCTTTTGTGATTAGGTGGGCCACATAGAAGGATTTTCTAACCACTTTGGCAACGTGATTATCAAAGGAGAGGTTACTATCTACTTGGGTCCCCAGATCCCTTATTACGTCTTCCGTATTTAGGGGGCTACCACCTGTGTGGTAGTTTGTGGGTACTTTGTTTTCTCCAAAGGGGATGACTATGCTCTTTTTGGCATTTAGCTTGAGACCATGGTTTTGACACAAGGTATCTGTCTCAGTGAGACCCTTTTGGAGGATGTCTGTGTCAGCTGGAGAGTCAGTTATAGCCCCAAGTTTGCAGTCGTCTGTGAACTTGGTGAGCCATAGTCCTCCAGTGCTTGCCTGTACCTCTGAGAAGTATATGCTGAACATGAGGGGTCCTAGGACTGAGCCCTGGAGAATGCCACTTGTAACAGGTTTAGAGTCAGACCTAGCTCCTGCAACTCTTACCATGTGGGTTCTGTCCATGAGCCAGTTGGCAACCCATCTCGTGATGTAGGAGTTTATGGTCAGGCTGGTGAGCTTGTCAATAATACCTGAGTGGGGAATAGTATTGAAGGCCTTCGCGAGGTCTGGGTAGGCTGTGTGGACCATCTTTTCCTCATCTAAACCCTTGGTAACTGTCTCAAAGAAGTCCACCAGGTTTAGGAGGCATGATCTGCCCTTAAGAAAGCCGAACTGGGTTGGGTCCAGTGTTTGGAGGTTTCCAATTTCTCTGTTAATGAGATCCACGATGATGCACTCCATAGCTTTGCAGACCAAGCTAGTCAGGCCTATAGGGCGATAGTTCCCGGGGTCCGTTGTGGCTCCACCTTTGTGGAGCAGAATAACCGTTGCTGTGTGCCACTCTGTGGGTAAATAGCCTGTGGAGAGGCTGAGTTTAAACAGTGTATTTAGATGAGGGGTTAGTTCATCTTTGAGCTCATGTAGGATGCAGCCTGGGACACTGTCCAGTCCCATTGATGCTGTGTTTTTGGCTTTGGAAAGGGCTGTTTTAACCTGAGTGTCTGTGATTTCAGGGGCACTACATTCTTCTGCTATAGTTATGGGCCCTTTTGGGGGTGAGAGGGGAGTGAAATTTGCACTGAACCTGTCTGCCAGGATGTTGGCTATTCGGTCGGTCCAGTGTATTTTCTGCCATTCTGCACTAACTCTGAGCAGATCTGAGAATTGCCAGTTAGATTCTTGACATAGCTAAAGAATGCCTTGTGGTAATCTTTGGAGTCCATGGCAATTTTTCATTCGAAGCTAGCCTTGGAAGATTTTATGAGGGAACGTAGTTTCTTGCTGATACTGATCAGGGATGTCTTCCCTTCTTGGGATTTTACTCTTTTCTGTACTAGTTTTCTCCTTCTATTGCATAGCTTGTTTATGGCAGGGGTCCACCAGACTGGTTTCCTTTTCTTGGAGGAGTGAGTCTTGTTTTTTTTTTGGGATAGCACGATCCATGCATTCTTGTAGGTGCCTGTAGTGTGCATTAGTAAAGGATTTTGCAGCTTGGACAGTGTTATCCTTTAGCATGGGGGCTTTGAAACTTCCCACCTCGGTCTTAAGTAACATGAAGTTTGCTTTTGAAAAGTTTTTCACGGAGGTTTCTTTGACCAGGGGTGGTGGCAGAATGTGGATATCCAGAGTGATTAGTTTATGGTCAGATCTAACCAGCGAGGGGTTGACCTCTGGTGTGGAACACCGGTCACCCATGTTGGTGATGACCAGGTCCAATATGTTGTCAATTCTGGTGGGGGTGTTAACCAGTTGATCGAGGGTGTTTGAGTTTATAAATTCTAGGAAATGTTGGGCCATGGAGTTTGTACTTGAGTAGTTCTCCCAGTTAATGTTTGGATAATTGAAATCACCCAATATCAGGGTGTTTGGTAGGACTTTTATGTTTCCCAGTGTTTCCAGGAATGTGGACTGGGGGTTCTAGGACATGGTGGGTGATCTGTAGCAAGTTATAATTTGAATAGCAGTTTTGCCCGTTGTTAGTTGCATGTGGATGATCTCTGAAGCATCGCGCTGTGCCACTAACCTGGAGGTGTGGGTATCCTTGATGAATATGGATAATCCCCCAACTTTTGTATTTCAGTCTGGGTTTTGTGGCAGAAATGTATGGTATGAGTTGTAGCCTGGTAGTGCTGAGGTGTCCTCTGGAGCCTTAAACCAGGTTTCTGTTACTGCACATATATCGATTTTCTCCATACTGAGGAGTGCCTCGAGTGTGTGCATTTTAAGGTTTAGACTTCTGGCATTGAGCAGCATTACCCTCAGTTTTTTGTCACTTGTGCTATTTATGGCGGTGGGTTTGTCTTTTGAGCCTTGCCTAAAAAAGGCACTATGGGGGGTGGAAAGATCCTTGGCCAGTATTCAAAAGCCTAAGGGTGACAGAGGCAAGCCATCTCTAGCAAAGCAGCGTGGCTTGTCGAGCATGTCATCCCAGGCTGACAGACACTGGATCCCCTTTGAATGACACCAGATGCTTAGACAATTGTTGAAATTGATAATTTTTTCACTATACCGTGGTATCATTCTTGGTGAGGGCAGGATGCTACTCAGGGTCAGGGTCATACCAGCCTGGGCTATGTGATCAGAGAGCTCCTCCATGTCTCTTTTCATGTAGTCCAAGGAGGTATGGCTCAGGTCATTCACACCAACATGGACAATGACAGAGTCATATTTGTACTTGTTCTGGACTGACCTGAGTGCTTGTGTTATGTGGCGGATCCTGGCACCCGACAGACAACTAAGAGTGACCTTCTCCTTGTTCAGCCTAGTGAGTGGGACGTCAGTGTGCCTGACTATAGAGTCACCTATTAGGTGGAATTAGCTAAAGGCAGCAAGAAAATGCAGAAAAATGATAATCACTCCAAAGTCTCTCTTTTGTCTCTCTGTTGCTGTAGAACTCTGCAGAGCACTAGGCAGGAGCTTGCTGAGCTGAATACTAGCACAAAAACCATGCAAATGCAGGTTTTATAGCAGGGAAATGAAAGAGAAATTAGCCCAAAATGGCCAATAAACTACTAATTTCTGGGCTGAAACCACTCCTCCAGGGACAGATAGGCTGCGTAAAGCTCCCTCTCTCACAGTGAACAGAGAAACGTCCTTCTATCCAAGTAAGGTATGGGCAAACACAGAAACTTGTAACACAGCCCTGAATTCAGCACTAACCTGAAAACTGGACTAAACTAGATTAGAAAGGTGGGAAAACATGTATTTTTTTTTATTGTTTGTTTTCAGAAAATAAAGCAGATACAATCAAAAAAACACTTTAAATGCACTGAAATGGCTATCACACTTGAGTGTGCAGCCTACAACAGTTAAACAGGTAATCTAAACACAAAAACAACTTTGTTAAAGTGCAGGCAGTAAAATAAGTACAATGTGTAGCTGGAACAAGATTTTTAAATCAAAGAAACTCTAGAAAATCGGCGTTGTTAGATGGAATTAGCTAAAGGCAGCAAGAAAATGCAGAAAAATGATACTTAATCACTCCAAATTTTCTCTTGTCTCTCTGTTACTGTAGAACTCTGCAGGGCACCAGGCAGGAGCTTGCTGAGCTGTATACTAGCACAACAACCTTGCAAATGCGGGTTTTATAGCAGGGAAATGAAAAAGATAGAAATTAGCCCAAAATGGCCAATAAACTACTAATTTCTGGGCTGAAACCACTCCTCCAGGGACAGATAGGCTGCTCAAAGCTCCCTCTCTCACAGTGAACAGAGAAACTTCCTTCTATCCAAGTAAGGTATGGGCAAACGCAGAAACTTGTAACACAGCCCTGAATTCAGCACTAAACTGAAAACTGGAATAAACTAGCTTAGAAAGGTGGGAAAACAAGTATATTTTGTTTTCAGAAAATAAAGCAGATACAATCAAAAAACACTCTAAATGCACAGAAAAGGCTATCACACTTGAGTGTGTAGCCTACGACAGTTAAACAAGTAATTTAAACACAAAAACAACTTTGTTAACGTGCAGACAGTAAAATAAGTACAATATGTAACTGAAACAAGCTTTTTAAATCACAGAAACTCTAGAAAACTGGAATTTTAGGTGGAATTAGTTAGAGGCAGCAAGAAAATGCAGAAAAATGATACTTAATCACTCCAAAGTCTCTCTTTTGTCGCTCTGCTGCTATAGAACTCTGCAGGGCACCAGGCAGGGGCTTGCTGAGCTGTATACTAGCACAAAAACCTTGTGAATGTGGGTTTTATAGCAGGGAAATGAAAGAGATAGAAATTAGTCCAAAATGGCCAACAAGCTATTAATTTCTGGGCTGAAACCACTCCTCCAGGGATAGATAGGCTGCTCAAAGCTCCCTCTCTCAAAGTGAACACAGAAACTTCCTTCTATCCAAGTAAGGTATGGGCAAACGCAGAAACTTGTAACACAGTCCTGAATTCAGCACTAAACTGAAAACTGGACTAAACTAGCTTAGAAAGGCGGGAAAACAAGTATTTGTTTTCCAGAAATAAAGCAGATATAATCGAAAAAAAAACACTTTAAATGCATAGAAATGGCTATCACACTTGAGTGTGCACTTACAACAGTTAAACAAGTAATCTAAACACAAAAATGACTTTGTTAAAGTGCAGGCAGTAAAATAAGTACAATATGTAGCGGAAACAAGCTTTTTAAATCACAGAAACTCTAGAAAATTGGCATTTTAGGTGGAATTAGCTAAAGGCAGCAAGAAAATGCAGAAAAATGATAATCACTCCAAAGTCTCTCTTTTGTCTCTCTGTTGCTGTAGAACTCTGCAGGGCACTAGGCAGGAGCTTGCTGAGCTGAATACTAGCACAAAAACCATGCAAATGCGGGTTTTATAGCAGGGAAATGAAAAAGATAGAAATTAGCCCAAAATGGCCAATAAACTACTAATTTCTGGGCTGAAACCACTCCTCCAGGGACAGATAGGCTGCGTAAAGCTCCCTCTCTCACAGTGAACAGAGAAACGTCCTTCTATCCAAGTAAGGTATGGGCAAACACAGAAACTTGTAACACCGCCCTGAATTCAGCACTAACCTGAAAACTGGACTAAACTAGATTAGAAAGGTGGGAAAACAAGAATTTTTTTTGATTGTTTGTTTTCAGAAAATAAAGCAGATACAATCAAAAAAACACTTTAAATGCACTGAAATGGCTATCACACTTGAGTGTGCAGCCTACAACAGTAAAACAGGTAATCTAAACACAAAAACAACTTTGTTAAAGTGCAGGCAGTAAAATAAGTACAATGTGTAGCTGGAACAAGATTTTTAAATCACAGAAACTCTAGAAAATCGTCGTTGTTAGGTGGAATTAGCTAAAGGCAGCAAGAAAATGCAGAAAAATGATACTTAATCACTCCAAATTCTCTCTTGTCTCTCTGTTACTGTAGAACTCTGCAAGGCACCAGGCAGGAGCTTGCTGAGCTGTATACTAGCACAACAACCTTGCAAATGCGGGTTTTATAGCAGGGAAATGAAAAAGATAGAAATTAGCCCAAAATGGCCAATAAACTACTAATTTCTGGGCTGAAACCACTCCTCCAGGGACAGATAGGCTGCTCAAAGCTCCCTCTCTCACAGTGAACAGAGAAACTTCCTTCTATCCAAGTAAGGTATGGGCAAACGCAGAAACTTGTAACACAGCCCTGAATTCAGCACTAAACTGAAAACTGGAATAAACTAGCTTAGAAAGGTGGGAAAACAAGTATATTTCGTTTTCAGAAAATAAAGCAGATACAATCAAAAAACACTCTAAATGCACAGAAAAGGCTATCACACTTGAGTGTGTAGCCTACGACAGTTAAACAAGTAATTTAAACACAAAAACAACTTTGTTAACGTGGAGACAGTAAAATAAGTACAATATGTAACTGAAACAAGCTTTTTAAATCACAGAAACTCTAGAAAATTGGAATTTTAGGTGGAATTAGTTAGAGGCAGCAAAAAAAATGCAGAAAAATGATACTTAATCACTCCAAAGTCTCTCTTTTGTCTCTCTGCTGCTATAGAACTCTGCAGGGCACCAGGCAGGAGCTTGCTGAGCTGTATACTAGCACTAAAACCTTGCGAATGTGGGTTTTATAGCAGGGAAATGAAAGAGATAGAAATTATCCAAAATGGCCAACAAGCTATTAATTTCTGGGCTGAAACCACTCCTCCAAGGATAGATAGGCTGCTCAAAGCTCTCTCTCTCACAGTGAACACAGAAACTTCCTTCTATCCAAGTAAGGTATGGGCAAACGCAGAAACTTGTAACACAGTCCTGAATTCAGCACTAAACTGAAAACTGGACTAAACTAGCTTAGAAAGGCGGGAAAACAAGTATTTTTTTTCCAGAAAATAAAGCAGATATAATCGAAAAAAAACACTTTAAATGCATAGAAATGGCTATCACACTTGAGTGTGCAGCATACAACAGTTAAACAGGTAATCTAAACACAAAAATGACTTTGTTAAAGTGCAGGCAGTAAAATAAGTACAATATGTAGCTGAAACAAGCTTTTTAAATCACAGAAACTCTAGCAAATTGGCGTTTTAGGTGGAATTAGCTAAAGGCAGCAAGAAAATGCAGAAAAATGATAATCAGTCCAAAGTCTCTCTTTTGTCTCTCTGTTGCTGCAGAACTCTGGGCAGTAGGCAGGAGCTTGCTGAGCTGAATACTAGCACAAAAACCACGCAAATGCGGGTTTTATAGCAGGGAAATGAAAGAGATAGAAATTAGCCCAAAATGGCCAATAAACTACTAATTTCTGGGCTGAAACCACTCCTCCAGGGACAGATAGGCTGCGTAAACTCCCTCTCTCACAGTGAACAGAGAAACATCCTTCTATCCAAGTAAGGTATGGGCAAACACAGAAACTTGTAACACAGCCCTGAATTCAGCACTAACCTGAAAACTGGACTAAACTAGATTAGAAAGGTGGGAAAACAAGTATTTTTTTTTGATTGTTTGTTTTCAGAAAATAAAGCAGATACAATCAAAAAAACACTTTAAATGCACTGAAATGGCTATCACACTTGAGTGTGCAGCCTACAACAGTTAAACAGGTAATCTAAACACAAAAACAACTTTGTTAAAGTGCAGGCAGTAAAATAAGTACAATGTGTAGCTGGAACAAGATTTTTAAATCAAAGAAACTCTAGAAAATCGGCGTTGTTAGGTGGAATTAGCTAAAGGCAGCAAGAAAATGCAGAAAAATGATACTTAATCACTCCAAATTCTCTCTTGTCTCTCTGTTACTGTAGAACTCTGCAGGGCACCAGGCAGGAGCTTGCTGAGCTGTATACTAGCACAACAACCTTGCAAATGTGGGTTTTATAGCAGGGAAATGAAAAAGATAGAAATTAGCCCAAAATGGCCAATAAACTACTAATTTCTGGGCTGAAACCACTCCTCCAGGGACAGATAGGCTGCTCAAAGCTCCCTCTCTCACAGTGAACAGAGAAACGTCCTTCTATCCAAGTAAGGTATGGGCAAACGCAGAAACTTGTAACACAGCCCTGAATTCAGCACTAAACTGAAAACTGGAATAAACTAGCTTAGAAAGGTGGGAAAACAAGTATATTTTGTTTTCAGAAAATAAAGCAGATACAATCAAAAAACACTCTAAATGCACAGAAAAGGCTATCACACTTGAGTGTATAGCCTACGACAGTTAAACAAGTAATTTAAACACAAAACAACTTTGTTAATGTGCAGACAGTAAAATAAGTACAATATGTAACTGAAACAAGCTTTTTAAATCCCAGAAACGCTAGAAAATTGGAATTTTAGGTGGAATTAGTTAGAGGCAGCAAGAAAATGCAGAAAAATGATACTTAATCACTCCAAAGTCTCTCTTTTGTCTCTCTGCTGCTATAGAACTCTGCAGGGCACCAGGCAGGAGCTTGCTGAGCTGTATACTAGCACAAAAACCTTGCGAATGTGGGTTTTATAGCAGGGAAATGAAAGAGATAGAAATTAGTCCAAAATGGCCAACAAGCTATTAACTTCTGGGCTGAAACCACTCCTCCAGTGATAGATAGGCTGCTCAAAGCTCCCTCTCTCACAGTGAACACAGAAACTTCCTTCTATCCAAGTAAGGTATGGGCAAACGCAGAAACTTGTAACACAGTCCTGAATTCAGCACTAAACTGAAAACTGGACTAAACTAGCTTAGAAAGGCGGGAAAACAAGTATTTTTTTCCAGAAAATAAAGCGGATATAATCGAAAAAAAACACTTTAAATGCATAGAAATGGCTATCACACTTGAGTGCGCAGCATACAACAGTTAAACAGGTAATCTAAACACAAAAATGACTTTGTTAAAGTGCAGGCAGTAAAATAAGTACAATATGTAGCTGAAACAAGCTTTTTGAATCACAGAAACTCTAGAAAATTGGCGTTTTAGGTGGAATTAGCTAAAGGCAGCAAGAAAATGCAGAAAAATGATAATCACTCCAAAGTCTCTCTTTTGTCTCTCTGTTGCTGTAGAACTCTGCAGGACACTAGGCAGGAGCTTGCTGAGCTGAATACTAGCACAAAAACCACGCAAATGCGGGTTTTATAGCAGGGAAATGAAAGCGATAGAAATTAGCCCAAAATGGCCAATAAACTACTAATTTCTGGGCTGAAACCACTCCTCCAGGGACAGATAGGCTGCGTAAAGCTCCCTCTCTCACAGTGAACAGAGAAATGTCCTTCTATCCAAGTAAGGTATGGGCAAACACAGAAACTTGTAACACAGCCCTGAATTCAGCACTAACCTGAAAACTGGACTAAACTAGATTAGAAAGGTGGGAAAACAAGTATTTTTTTTATTGTTTGTTTTCAGAAAATAAAGCAGATACAATCAAAAAAACACTTTAAATGCACTGAAATGGCTATCACACTTGAGTGTGCAGCCTACAACAGTTAAACAGGTAATCTAAACACAAAAACAACTTTGTTAAAGTGCAGGCAGTAAAATAAGTACAATGTGTAGCTGGAACTCTAGAAAATTGGCGTTTTAGGTGGAATTAGCTTAAGTCAGCAAGAAAATGCAGAAAAATGACACTTAATCCCTCCAAAGTCTCTCTTTTATCTCTCTGCTGCTGTAGAACTCTGCCGGACACCAAGCAGGAGCTTGCTGAGCTGTATACTACAGATATGCACAGTTCTTACTAATACAGCTCTCTCTATTTAACCTGTCCCACCACAGATATGCACTGTTCTTACTTCTACAGCTCTCTATTTACTCTGTCCCACCACAGATACACACTGTTCTTACTTCTGCAGATCTATCTCTATTTACCTTGCCCCAACACAGATAGACACTGTTATTACTTCTGCAGTTTTCTCTCTCTATTTACCCTGTCCCACCACAGATATCCACTGTTCCTACTTCTGCAGCTCTCTCTATTTACCCTGTCCCACCACATATATGCACTGTTCTTACTTCTACAGCTCTCTCTATTTACCATATCCCACTACAGATACACACTGTTTTTACTTCTGCAGATCTCTCTCTCTATTTACGTTGCCCCAACACACACCCTGTTCTTACTTCTGTAGCTCACTGTCTCTATTTACCCTGTCCCACCAAAGATATGCACTGTTGTTACTTTTACAGCTCTCTCTATTTACCCTGTCCAACCACAGATACACTGTTGTTAATTCTGCTTCTCTCTCTCTATTTACCCTCTCACACCAAAGATATGCATTGTTCTTACTTCTGCAGCTTCTCTATTTATTCTGTCCCACCACGGATATGCACTGTTCTTACTTCTGCATCTTTCTCTATTTACCCTGCCTCACCACAGATATGCACTGTTCTTACTTATGCAGCTCTCTCTATTTACCCTGTCACAGCACAGACACACACTGTTGTTACTTCTGCATCTCTCTCTACTTACCCTGTCCCACCACAGATATGCACTGTTCTTACTTCTACAGCTCTCTCTATTTACCCTGTCCCACCATAGATATGCACTGTTCTTACTTCTGCAGTTCTCTCTATTTACCTTGTCCCACACAGATGCACACCGTTCTTACTTCTGCAGCTCGCTCTCTGTACTTACCCTGTCTATCACAGACATGCACTGTTGTTACTTCTACAGCTCCCTCTATTTACCCTGCTCCACCACAGATATGCAATGTTCACATTTCAACAGCTGTCTCTATTTACCTGGACCCACCACAGATATGCAATGTTCTTACTTCTACAGCTCTCTCTATTTACCCTGTCCCAGCAGAGATATTCACTGTTCTTACTTCTGCAGATCTCTCTCTATTTACCCTATCCCACCACAAATACACACTGTTCTTACTTCGGCAGCTCTCTGTATTTATCCTGTCAAACCACAGAATCACACTGTTGTTACTTTTGCTTCTCTCTCTGTCTATTTACCCTGTCCCACAACAGATATCCACTGTTCTTACTTCTGCATCTCTCTCTATTTACCCTGTCCCACCATGGATATGCACTGTTCTTACTTCTGTAACTTTCTCTATTTACCCTGTCCTACCACAGATATGCACTGTTCTTACATTTGCATCTTTCTCTATTTATGATGTAACACCACAGTAATGCACTGTTGTTACATCTGGCTCTTTCCCTGTATACCCTGTCCCACCACAGATATGCACTGTTCGTACTTCTGCAGCTCTCTCTATTTACCCTGTCATACCACAGATACAAACTGTTCTTACTTTTACAGCTCTGTCTATTTACCCTGTCCGACCAGAGATACACACTGTTCTAACTTCTGCAGCTCTCTCTAGTTACCCTGTCCCACCACAGGTATGTGTTGTTCTTACTTCTGCATCTCTCTCTATTTACCTTGTCCTACTACAGATATGCACTGTTCTTACTTGCACAGCTCTCTCTATTTACCCTGTCCTACCACATATATGCACTGTTCTTACTTCAGCAACTCTCTCTATTTACCCTGTCCCACCACAGTTATGCACTGTTCTTACTTCAACAGCTCTATTTACCCTGTCCTACCACAGATATGCGCTGTTCTTACTTCTTTAGCTTTCTCTATTTACCCTGTCACAATACAGATATGCACTGTTCTTACTTCAGCAACTTTCTCTATTTACCCCGTCCCACCCCAGATATGCACTGTTCTTACTTCTACAGCTGTCTCTATTTACCCTGTCCCACTACAGATATGTACTGCTCTTACTTCTACAGCTCTCTTTATTTACCCTGTCCAGCCACAGGTATGCACTGTTATTACTTCAACAGCTCTATTTACCCTGTCCTGCCACAGATATGCGCTGTTCTTACTTCTTCAGCTTTCTGTATTTACCCTGTCACACCACAGATATGCACTGTTCTTACTTCTGCAGATTTCTCTCTATTTACGCTGTCCCACCACAGATATGCACGTTCTTACTTTTGCATCTTTCTCTATTTACCCTGTCCAACCACAGATACACACTGTTCTTACTTCAGCAACTCTCTCTATTTACCCTGTCCCACCACAGATATGCACTGTTCTTACTTCTACAGCTCTCTCTATTTACCTTTACCCTGCCCCACCACAGATATGCACTGTTCATACTTCTACAGCTCTCTCTATTTACCCTGTCCCACTACATATATGCACTGTTCTTACTTCTGCAGATCTCTCTCTATTTACCCTGTCCCATGAGAGATATGCACTGTTCCTACTTCTACAGCTCCCTCTATTTACCCTGTCCAACCACAGATATGCACTGTTCTTACTTCTACAGCTCTCTCTATTTACCCTGTCTCACCACAGATATGTACTGTACATACTTCCACAGCTCTCCCTATTTATCCTGTCCTACCAAAGATACACACTGTTCTTCCTTCTGCAGTTCTCTCTTTTTACCCTGTCCCACCAGAGATATGCACTGTTCTTACTTCTAAAGGCCTTTCTATTTACCCTGTCCCACCAAAGATATGCACTGTATTTACTTCTACACCTCTCTCTACTTACACTGTCCCACTACAGATACACACTGTTCTTACTTCTACAGCTCCCTCTATTTACCCGGTCCCACCACAGATACACATTGTTCTTACTTCTGCAGCTTGCTCTATTTACCCTGTCCGACCACAGAGATGTACTGTTCTTATTTCTGCAGCTCTCTCTATTTACCCTGTCCCACCACAGATACACATTGTTCTTACTTCTACACCTCTCTCTATTTACCCTGTCCCATCACAGATATGCACTGTTCTTAATTTGGCATCTTTATTTACCCTGTCCCACCACAGATATGCACTGTTCTTACTTCTACAGCTCTCTCTTTTTACCTTTTCCAACCACAGATATGTACTGTTCTTACTTCTGCAACTCACTCTATTTACCCAGTCCCACCACAGATACGCACTGTTCTTCATTCTACAGCTCTCTCTATTTACCCTGCCCCACAACAGATACGCACTGTTCTTAATTCTGCATCTCTATTTACCCTGTCACACCACAGATATGTACTGTACTTACTTCCACAGCTCTCTCCATTCACCCTGTCCCACCACAGATATACACTGATCTTACTTTTACATCTCTCTCTATTTATTCTGCCCAACCAAAGATACACACTGTTCTTCCTTCTGCAGTACTCTCTTTTTACCCTCTACCACCACATATATGCAGTGTTCTTACTTGTAAAGGTCTCTCTATTTACTCTGTCCCACCAAAGATATGCACTGTACTTACTTCTACAGCTCTCTCTACTTACCCTGTCCCACCACAGATACACACTGTTCTTACTTCTGCAGCGCACTCTCTATTTACCCTGTCCAACCACAGATACACACTGTTCTTACTTCTGCAGCTCTCTCTATTTATCCTGTTCCACCACAGATACACATCGTTCATACGTCTGCAGCTCTCTCTATTTACCCTGTCCTACCACAGATATGCACGGTTCTTATTTTTGCATCTTGCTCTATTTACCCTTTTCAACCACAGATATTCACTGTTCTTACTTCTGCAGTTTCTCTATTTACCCTGTCCCACCACAGATACACACTGTTCCTACTTCTGCAGCTCACTCTATTTACACTGTCATACCACGGATATGTATTTTTCTTATTTCTACAGCTCTCTCAGTTTACCCAGTCCCACCACAGATATGTACTGTTTTTACTTCTGCAGCTCTCTCTATTTACCCAGTCCAACCACAGATACACACTGTTCTGACTTCTGCAGCTCTCTCTATTTACCCTGTCCCACCACAGATACACACTGTTCTTACTTCTGCAGCTCTCTCTATTTACCCTGTCCCACCTTAGATACACACTGTTCTTACTTCTGCAGCTCACTCTATTCAAACTGTCCTACCACAGATATGTACTGTTCTTACTTTTGCAGCTCTCTCTATTTACCCAGTCCCACCACAGATATGCAATCTTCTTACTTCTGCAGCTCTCTCTATTTACCCTGTCCCACCACAGATATGCATTGTTCTTACTTCTGCAGCTCTCTCTATTTACTCTGTCCCACCACAGATATGCACTGTTCTTACTTCTGCAGCTCTCTCTATTTACCCTGTCCCACCACAGATGCACACTGTTCTTAATTCTGCATCTCTATTTACCTTGTCCCACCAGAGATATGCACTGTTCTTACTTCTACAGCTCTTTCTTTTTACCCAGTCCCACCACAGATTTGCATGTTTCTTACTTCTACAGCTCTCTCTATTTACCCTGTCACACCACAGATATTGCACTGTTGTTACTTCTACAACTCTCTCTATTAACCCTGTCCCACCACAGATGTGCACTGTTTTTAATTTTACAGCTCTCTCTATTTATCCTGTCCAAACAGAGATACACACTGTTTTTACTTCTGCACCTCTCTCTATCTCTATTTACTCTCTCACACCACAGATATGCACTGCTCTTACTTTTTCAGCTCTCTCTATTTACCCTGTCCCACCACAGATATGCACTGTTATTGCGTCTGCAGCTCCCTCAATTTACCCTGTTCCACCAAAGATGTGCACTGTTCTTACTTTTACAGCTCCCTCTATTTATCCTGTCCAACCACAGATACATACTGTTGATTCTTCTGTATCTCTCTCTCTCTCTATATATATTTACTCTCTTCCACCACAGATATGTACTGTTCTTACTTCTGCATCTTTCTCTATTTACCCTGTCGAACCACAGATACACACTGTTCTTCCTTTTGCAGTTCTCTCTATTTACCCTGTACCACCACAGATATGCACTGTTCTTACTTCTACAGGTCTCTCTGTTTACCCTGTCCCACCAAAGATATGCACTGTACTTACTTCTATAGCTCTCTCTATTTACCCTGTCCTACCACAGATATGCACTGTTCCTACTTCTGCAGCTCTCCCTATTTACCCTGTCCCACCACAGATATGCAGTGATCTTACTTTTGCATCTTTCTCTGTTTTCCCTGTCCCACCACTGATATGTATTGTTCTTACATTTACAGCTCTCTCTATTTATCCAGTCCCACTACAGATATGCACTGTTCTTATTTCTACAGCGCTCTCTATTTACCCTGTCATAAGTTCACAGTTTCATAGGTAGGTACTAGGCTATCTACCCGAGGGCATTTATAAGCCTAGCCAGAGTGTGTCGGCTTTCACCGACAATTGATTAATTAACTGATCCTCTGTCAAGCAGAGCCAATGAAGTGATACCAGATGTGTATTTTCTGTTACCAATCCACTCATCAAGGTTTCCTTGAAGAGTGTTAGTGAGGGGCTCTGTCTGATGTAGTTTGGAATTTTGTTCCAAAGCATGGAGAGTCTCTGTGACAGGAATATATCCCTCCAGCATGTTCTATTTATTGTTGTGGTGAGGTTTAGCTCACTAGAGCGCGTGGCTCACATTGACTTGGATTTTTTTAGATGGAGCATGTCCATCAATTCTGAGTTAGACATGGCTTTGTAAGTCAGGCAAAGATCACCTCTGAGTAAGCGATATGCCACTGAATACAGCCAGAGTTTTTTCAGTCGGGCTGCATAAGACATATGTTTGAGACCAGTAATCCTCTTGATGAGGTACTTTTGTGGTCTTTCCAGCTGTTGGAAGTGTCTTGTGAGGTACATCCCAAATGGGGTATTGTACTCTATGATGGGTCTAATGAGTGACGAGTATAGGGGCACTATAACCTCTTTATTTCTAGATGTGAACCCTTTAGTAATTAGATGGGCCACATAGAAGGATTTCCACACTACTTTGGCAATATGATTGTCAAAGGAGAGATTAATATCTACCTGGGTCCCCAGATCTCTTATTACCTCTTCTGTATTAAGGGGGCTGCCACCTATGTGGTAATTCGTGGGTGTTATGTTTTTCCCAAACGGGATGACTATGCATTTTTTGGCATTTAGCTTGAGGCCATGACTTTGATACCAGGTGTCCGTCTCAGTAAGGCCCTTTTGGGGGATGTCCGTGTCAGCCGGAGAGTCAATTATGACTCCCAGTTTGCAGTCATCGGCGAACTTGGTTAGCCATAGTCCTCCTGTGTTTGCCTGTACTTCTGAGAAATATATGCCAAGGAGAAGGGGTCCCAGGACTGAGCCTTGTGGGACACCACTCGTGACTGGTTTAGAGTTGGACCTGGAGCCCACTATTCTTACCGTGTGAGTTCTGTCTGTAAGCCAGTTGGCAACCCATCTCGTGACGTAGGGGTTTATGTTCAGGCTGGTGAGTTTTAATGTAATACCCGAGTGGGGAATGGTGTCGAAAGCCTTAGCGAGGTCAAGGTTGGCTGTGTGAACCTCCTTTCCCTCGTCTATGGCCTTGGTGACTGTCTCAAAGAAGTCAACCAGGTTTATTAGGCATGATCTGCCTTTAACAAAGCCAAACTGTGTCGGATCAAGTGTTTGGAGGTTCCCAATGTCCTTGTTAATGAGTTCCATGATGATGCACTCCATAGCCTTGCAGACCAGGCTAGTCAGGCTTATGGGGTGATAGTTACCAGGGTCAGTTGTGGCCCCTCCTTTGTGGAGAGGAATAACCGTTGCTGTGCAGCATCGTATGGGCACATAGCCTGTGGAGAAGCTGAGGTTGAACAGCCTGTTTAGGTGGGGGGTTATTTTGTTCTGTAGTTCGTGCAAGAAGCAGCCTGGGACACCATCTGGTCCCACTGATGCTGTGTTTTTGGCTTTTGAAAGGGCTGTTTTCACCTGTGCATCTGTGATTTTTGGGACTCTACACTTTTCTGGTATTGTTGTGGTCCCTTTTGGAAGTGAGAGGGGGGTGAAGTTTGCACTGAATCCATCTGCCAGGATGTTGGCAATATCAGTAGGTGCAGTATATTCTGCGCTATTTTGCACTAGTTGAATGCATATCTGAGAGTTGCCACTTAGATTCTTAACATAGCTAAAGAAGGCTTTCTGGTTATCTTTTGAATCCTTGGCTATTTTTCTTTTGAAGTTAACCTTGAATGGTTTCATGAGGGACCTCCGTTTCTTACTGATACTGATCAGGGATGTCTTTCCTTCTTGGGATTTGCTTTTTTTCTGAACTAGTTTCCTCCTTCTATTGTATAGTTTGTTTATTGCAGGGGTCCACCAAACTGGTTTCCTTCTCTTAGAGGAGTGAATCTTGGTTTTGCTAGGGATGGCACGATCCATGCATCCTTGTAGGTGCTCACAGAGTGCATTTGTAAAGGTTTCTGCATCTTGGGCAGTGTTATTCTTTAGCGTGGGGGCTGTGAAACTTACCACCTCTGTCTTAAGTAAAGTGAAGTTTGCTTTAGAAAAGTTTTTTACTGTGGTTTCCTTAGTTGGGGGTGGTGGTGGGGTGTGGACATCCAGAGTGATTAGTTTATGGACTGATCTAACCAGTGACGGGTTGACCTCCAGTGTGGAACACCTGTCGCCCATTTTGGTGATGACCAGGTCCAATATGTTTTCACCTCTGCTAGGAGATTTTATCAGCTGATCCAGGGCATTTGAGTTAATGAATTCCAGGAAGCGCTGGGCCTGGGAGTTTGTACTCGAGCAGTTTTCCCAGTGAATGGTAGGGTAATTGAAATCACCCAATATCAGGGTGTTTGGTAGGACCTTCATGTTTTCCAGTGTCTCCAGAAAGGTGGAGTGGGGGTTCTGGGTCATGGAGGGTGATCTGTAGCAGGCCACAATTTGCATTGCAGATTTGCCTGATGTTAGTTGCACATGCATGATCTCAGAGGTATCATGCTGCGCAACTAACCTGGAGGAATAGGTATCCTTGATGAATATGGATACACCCCCTCCTTTTGTGTTTCATTCCGTGTTCTGTGGCTGAAATGTGTGGTATGAGTTGTAGCTCGTTAGTGCTGGGGTGCTCTCTGGAGCCTTGAACCAGGTTTCAGTTACTGCACAGATGTCGACGTTCTCCATACTGAGGAGTGCTTCGAGTGCATGCATTTTGAGATTTAAACTCCTGGCTTTGAGTAGCATAACCCTCAGTTTTTTGTTAATTATGCTGTTTATGGAGGTGTGTTTGACTTTTGAGCCTCGCCTAAAAAAGGCACTATGTGGGCTGCAAGAGCCTTGGCCAGTATTCGAAGGCCTAGAGGTGACAGGTACAAGCTGTCTCTTGTGAAGCAATGGGGCTTGTTGAGCATGTCGTCCCAGGCTGATAGACACTGGATCCCCTTTGAATGACACCAGAAGCTTAGCCAATTGTTGAAATTGATCATTTTTTCTTTATACTGACGTATCATTCTTGGTGAGGGCAGGATGCTACTCAGGGTCAGGGTCATACCAGCCTGGGATACATGATCAGAGAGCTCTTCCATGTCTCTTTTCATGTAGTCCAGTGAGGTACGTCTCAGGTCATTCACACCAACATGAACAATGACAGAGTCATATTTGTACTTGTTCTGGAGTGACCTGAGTGCTTGTGTTATGTGGCGGAGTCTGGCTCCAGACAGGCAGCTAACACTAACCTTCTGCTTGCCCAGCCTAGTGAATGGGGCATCAGTGTGCCTGACTATAGATTCACCTATTACTAGTGTGTTAGGTATGTTATTTTGCTTTAAGGGCTGTGATTGTGCGACACACTGATTTTGTGTTTTATGTGTTGTCCGGTTTGTGACAGGAAGTGCAGGTTGTTTGGGTGAATGCTTTGGAGATCTCTGATGCTTTTACAGGTTTTTATTTAGAGCCTCCGAGTATGATTTTGTGTATTTATGTGTATTTTTTGCCAGTGCTGTTTTAGTAGGTCTGTGTGCGGCTGGAGTTGTGGTGCAAATGTTAACCTTCTCCTTTTGACTGTCTGTTCCAATCTTGGATGGAGACAGCTTAGCTTCCAGTTTGTCTGTATAATTGCATCTCTCACTTATGTTAGTGTTTTGTGGTAGGAGGAGAGGGTTGTCTGTGTGCATGAGGCAGTTGTAACATTGCCCCAGGATACCCAGATTCACCAGCTGGACTGGAGAGTGCACCTGAAGTTGCCCTTTGGTCACGCCTGAATAGTGGGGTGAGCTGCTTAGTCACTTGGTCGGTGAGGGGTGAATAAAGAGCCTTGCCCTGCTGGACAATCAGTGTCAGGGTATATTACTGCTTGCTATTAGGTCTGAGCAAGTGCTGGGCTATAAGATGCTTTTTGAGTGCTTAGGTTGAGAGTTAGACTGGTTTCAAGGGAAAAACTGAAGAGGAGACTTAGTGGAGCCGGGAATAATTTAACCGTAGCTAACTGGCACTGCCCGGTGCGCAAAACTCTGCAAACCCAGTTTTTATAGTAGGGAAATGAAAGAGATAGAAATTAACCCAAAATGGCCAATAAACTACTAACTTCTGGGCTGGAACCACTCCTCCAGGGACAGATAGGTTACTCAAAGCTCCCCTCTCTCACAGGTGAACAGAGAAACTTCCTTCTATTCAAGTAAGGTATGGGCAACTCAGAAACTAGTATCATAGGCCTGAATTCAGCACTAGCCTGAAAACTGAACTATACTAGCTTAGAAAGGTGGAAAACAAGGATTTTTTTTTTGTTTTTTGAAAAGATAAGGCAAAAATAGTAAAACATACACTTAAAACAGCTTTAAACGACTAAAAACGATCAGAAAAGTCTATCGCACTTTAGTGTGTAGCCTACAACAGTTAAACAAATTATGTAAACAAAAAACAACTTTTTAAAAGTACAGGCAGTCCAATACATACAATATGTGAAAAAAACAAGCTTTTAAATCACAATAAATGCAGTAAAATCTGCATTTAGGCAGAAAACATTTAAGTACAGCAAGAAAGTACAGAAACTGATAATCACTCCAAAGTCTCTCTTCTAAGCTAGAAGGATTGTATCAGTTTAAGGCTTTCTAGTGCTACCCAGTTTGTTAGTTACAGGAAAGATGGGAAACAAGTGCAAATGTGGTCTTTTAAACCAGAAAGTTGAAAGAGACTGATACACTGTCCAAATGGTCAATCAACTACAATTTCTGGGCCAAGAACCTCTCCTCTCATGGTAGACAGGCTACCTAGTGCTTACCACTCCTACTGATAAGCTAGAAGGCTTTCCTCCAACACAGAAAGGCTTGCGGGGCTCAGAAGCTTACAAAGAGTCCTGGAATACAGCAAATCTGTACCTGGACTAAACTAATTACAAGAAAGGTGGGGAACAAGTACAAACATAGGCTTTTAAGCCAGGAAGTTGAAAGAGATGGAAAACTGCCCAAACGGCCAAATAAACTCCAATTTCTGTCCCACCACAGATATGCACTGTTCTTACTTCTACAGCTCTCTCAATTTACCCTGTCCCACCACAGATACACACTGTTCTTACTTCTGCAGCTCTCTCTACCCTGCCCCACCACAGATATGCACTGTTCTTACTTTTGCATCTTGCTCTATTTACCCTTTTCAACCACAGATATTCACTGTTCTTACTTCTGCAGTTTCTCTATTTACCCTGTCCCACCACAGATACACACTGTTCTTACTTCTGCAGCTTACTCTATTTACCCCGTCCTACCACAGATATGTATAGTTCGTATTTCTACAGCTCTCTCAGTTTACCCAGTCCCACCACAGATATGTACTGTTTTTACTTCTGCAACTCTCTCTATTTACCCTGTCCAACCACAGATACACACTGTTCTTACTTCTGCAGCTCTCTCTATTTAGCCTGTCCTACCACAGATACACACTGTTCTTACTTCTGCAGCTCTCTCTGTTTACCCTGTCCAACCACAGATACACACTGTTCTTACTTCTGCAGCTCTCTATTTACCCTGTCCCACCACAGATACTCACTGTTCTTACTTCTGCAGCTCTCTCTATTTACCCTGCCCCACCACAGATATGCACTGTTCTTACTTTTGCATCTTGCTCCATTTACCCTTTTCAACCACAGATATTCACTGTTCTTACTTCTACAGTTTCTCTATTTACCCTGTCCCACCACAGATACACACTGTTCTTACTTCTGCAGCTCACACTATTTACCCTGTCCTACCACATATATGTATTGTTCGTATTTCTACAGCTCTCTCAGTTTACCCAGTCCCACCACAGATATGTACTGTTTTTACTTCTGCAGCTCTCTCTATTTACCCTGTCCAACCACAGATACACACTGTTCTTACTTCTGCAGCTCTCTCTATTTACCTTGTCCTACCTTAGATACACACTGTTCTTAATTCTGCATCTCTGTTTACCTTGTCCCACCAGAGATATGCACTGTTCTTACTTCTACAGCTCTCTCTATTTACCCTGTCACACCACAGATATTGCACTGTTGTTACTTCTACAGCTCTCTCTATTAACCCTGTCCCACCAGAGATATGCACAGTTCTTACTTCTAAAACTCGGTCTATTTACCATGTCCCATGACAGATATTGCACTGTTGTTACTTCTACAACTCTCTCTATTAACCCTGTCCCACCGCAGATATGCGCTGTTTTTAATTTTACAGCTCGCTCTATTTATCCTGTCCAAACAGAGATACACACTGTTTTTACTTCTGCACCTCTCTCTAGCTCTATTTACTCTCTCACACCACAGATATGCACTGCTCTTACTTTTGCAGCTCTCTCTATTTACCCTGTCCCACCACAGATATGCACTGTTCTTGCGTCTGCAGCTCCCTCGATTTACCCTGTCCCACCAAAGATGTGCACTGTTCTTACTTTTACAGCTCTCTCTATTTATCCTGTCCAACCACAGATACATACTGTTGATACTTCTGTATCTCTCTCTCTATATATTTACTCTCTTCCACCACAGATATGTACTGTTCTTACTTCTGCATCTTTTTCTATTTACCCTGTCCAACCACAGATGCACACTGTTCTTCCTTTTGCAGTTCTCTCTATTTACCCTGTACCACCACAGATATGCACTGTTCTTACTTCTACAGGTCTCTCTGTTTACCCTGTCCCACCAAAGATATGCACTGTACTTACTTCTATAGCTCTCTCTACTTACCCTGTCCTACCACAGATATGCACTGTTCTTTTTTCTACAGCGGTCTCTATTTACCCTGTCATAGGTTCACAGGTTCATAGGTAGGTACTAGGCTATCTGCCCGAGGGCATTTATAAGCCTAGCCAGAGTGTGTCGGCTTTCACCGCCCCATTGATTAATTAACTGATCCTCTGTCAAGCAGAGCCAATGAAGTGATCCCAGGTGTGTATTTTCTGTTAACCATCCACTCGTCAAGGTTTCCTTGAAGAGTGTTAGTGAGGGGCTCTGTCTGATGTAGTTTGGAATTTTGTTCCAAAGCATGGAGAGTCTCTGTGACAGGAATATATCCCTCCAGCATGTTCTATTTATTGTTGTGGTGAGGTTTAGCTCACTAGAGCACATGGCTCGCAGTAACTTGTATTTTTTTAGGTGGAGCATGTCCATCAATTCTGAGTCTGACATGGCTTTGTAAGTCAGGCAGAGATCACCTCCGAGTAAGCGATATGCCACTGAATACAGCCGGAGTTTTTTCAGTCGGGCTGCATAGGACATATGTTTGAGACCAGTAATCCTCTTGGTGAGGTACTTTTGTGGTCTTTCCAGCTGTTGGAAGTGTCTTGTGAGGTACATCCCAAATGGGACATTGTACTCTATGATGGGTCTAATGAGTGACGAGTATAGGGGCACTATAACCTCTTTATTTCTAGATGTGAACCCTTTAGTAATTAGATGGGCCACATAGAAGGATTTCCACACTACTTTGGCAATATGATTGTCAAAGGAGAGATTACTATCTACCTGGGTCCCCAGATCTCTTATTACCTCTTCTGTATTAAGGGGGCTGCCACCTATGTGGTAGTTTGTGGGTGTTTTGTTTTTCCCAAACGGGATGACTATGCATTTTTTGGCATTTAGCTTCAGGCCATGACTTTGATACCAGGTGTCCGTCTCAGTAAGGCCCTTTTGGGGGATGTCCGTGTCAGCCGGAGAGTCAATTATGACTCCCAGTTTGCAGTCATCGGCGAACTTGGTTAGCCATAGTCCTCCTGTGTTTGCCTGTACTTCTGAGAAATATATGCCAAACAGAAGGGGTCCCAGGACTGAGCCTTGTGGGACACCACTTGTGACTGGTTTAGAGTCGGACCTGGAGCCCGCTATTCTTACCGTGTGAGTTCTGTCTGTAAGCCAGTTGGCAACCCATCTCGTGACATAGGGGTTTATGTTCAGGCTGGTGAGTTTTAATGTAATACCTGAGTGGGGAATGGTGTCAAAAGCCTTGGCGAGATCAAGGTTGGCTGTGTGAACCACCTTTCCCTCATCTATGGCCTTGGTGACTGTCTCGAAGAAGTCAACCAGGTTTAGTAGGCATGATCTGCCTTTAACTACGCCAAACTGGGTCAGATCAAGTGTTTGGAAGTTCCCAATGTCCTTGTTAATGAGTTCCATGATGATGCGCTCCATAGCCTTGCAGACCAGGCTAGTCAGGCTTATGGGGTGATAGTTACCAGGGTCAGTTGTGGCCCCTCCTTTGTGGAGAGGAATAACCATTGCTGTGCACCATCCTATGGGCATGTAGTCTGTGGAGAAGCTGAGGTTGAACAGCCTGTTTAGGTGGGGGGTTATTTTGTTCTGTAGTTCGTGCAAGAAGCAGCCTGGGACACCATCTGGTCCCATTGATGCTGTGATTTTGGCTTTTGAAAGGGCTGTTTTCACCTGTGCGTCTGTGATTTTTGGGACACTACACTTTTCCGGTATTGTTGTGGGCCCTTTTGGAAGTGAGAAGGGGGTGAAGTTTGCACTGAATCTATCTGCCAGGATGTTGGCAATATCAGTAGGTGCAGTATATTCTGCGCTATTTTGCACTAGTTTAATGCATATCTGAGAGTTGCCACTTAGATTCTTAACATAGCTAAAGAAGGCTTTCTGGTTATCTTTTGAATCCTTGGCTATTTTTCTTTTGAAGTTAGCCTTGACTGGTTTCATGAGGGACCACAGTTTCTTAATGATACTGATCAGGGATGTCTTTCCTTCTTGAGATTTGCTTTTTTTCTGAACTAGTTTCCTCCTTCTATTGTATAGCCTGTTTATTGCAGGGGTCCACCAAACTGGTTTCCTTCTCTTAGAGGAGTGAGTCTTGGTTTTGCTAGGGATGGCACGATCCATGCATCCTTGTAGGTGCTCATAGCATGCATTTGTATAGGTTTCTGCATCTTGGGCAGCGTTATCCTTTAGCGTGGGGGCTGTGAAACTTACCACCTCTGTCTTAAGTAAAGTGAAGTTTGCTTTAGAAAAGTTTTTTACTGTGGTTTCCTTAGTTGGGTGTGGTGGTGGGGTGTGGACATCCAGAGTGATTAGTTTATGGTCTGATCTAACCAGTGATGGGTTGACCTCCGGTGTGGAACACCTGTCGCCCATGTTGGTGATGACCAGGTCCAATATGTTTTCACCTCTGCTAGGGGAGTTTATCAGCTAATCCAGGGTATTTGAGTTGATGAATTCCAGGAAGCGCTGGGCCTGGGAGTTTGTACTCCAGTAGCTTTCCCAGTGAATGGTAGGGTAATTGAAATCACCCATTATCAGGGTGTTTGGTAGGACCTTCATGTTTTCCAGTGTCTCCAGAAAGGTGGAGTGGGGGTTCTGGGTCATGGAGGGTGATCTGTAGCAGGCCACAATTTGCATTGCAGATTTGCCCGATGTTAGTTGCACATACATGATCTCAGAGGTATCATGCTGCGCCACTAACCTGGAGGTGTAGGTATCCTTGATGAATATGGATACACCCCCTCCTTTTGTGTTTCGGTCTGTGTTCTGTGGCCAAAACGTGTGGTATGAGTTGTAGCCCGGTAGTGTGCTGGGGTGCTCTCTGGAGCATTGAACCAGGTTTCAGTTACTGCACAGATGCTGATGTTCTCCATACTGAGGAGTGCTTCGAGCGCATGCATTTTGAGATTTAAACTCCTGGCTTTGAGTAGCATAACCCTCAGTTTTTTGTTAATTGTGCTGTTTATGGAGGTGTGTTTGACATTTGAGCCATGCCTAAAAAAGGCACTATGGGGGCTGCAAGAGCCTTGGCCAGTATTCAAAGGCCTAGGGGTGACAGGTACAAGCCGTCTCTTGCAAAGCAACGTGGCTTGTTGAGCATGTCGTCCCAGGCTGACAGACACTGCATCCCGTTTGAATGACACCAGAAGCTTAGCCAATTGTTGAAATTGATCATTTTTTCTTTATACTGACATATCATTCTTGGTGAGGGCAGGATGCTACTCAGGGTCAGGGTCATACCAGCCTGGGCTACATGATCAGAGAGCTCTTCCTTATCTCTTTTCATGTAGTCCAGGGAGGTATGTCTCAGGTCATTCACACCAACATGAACAATGACAGAGTCATATTTGTACTTGTTCTGGAGTGACCTGAGTGCTTGTGTTATGTGGCGGAATCTGGCTCCAGACAGGCAGCTAACACTAACCTTCTGATTGTCCAGCCTAGTGAGTGGGACATCAATGTGCCTGACTATAGATTCACCTATTACTGGTGTGTTAGGTATGTTATTTCGCTTTAAGGGCTGTGATTGTGTGGCACACTGATTTTGTGTTTTATGTGTTGTCCGGTTTGTGACAGGAAGTGCAGGTTGTTTGGGTGAATGTTTTGGAGGTCTCTGATGCTTTTACAGGTTTTTATTTAGAGCCTCCAAGTATGATTTTGTGTATTTATGTGTATTTATTTTGCCAGTGCTGTTTTAGTAGGTCTGTGTGTGGCTGGAGTTGTGGTGCAAATGTTAACCTTCTCCTTTTGACTGTCTGTTCCAATCTTGGATGGAGACAGCTTAGCTTCCAGTTTGTCTGTATAATTGCATCTCTTGTTTATGTTAGTGTTTTGTGGTAGGAGGAGTGGGTTGTCTGTGTGCATGAGGCAGTAGTAACATTGCCTCAGGATACCCAGATTCACCAGCTGGACTGGAGAGTGCACCTGAAGTTGCCCTTTGGTCATGCCTGTATAGTGGGGTGAGCTGATTAGTCGCTTGGTCGGTGAAGGGTGAATAAAGAGCCTTGCCCTGCTGGGCAATCAGTGTCAGGGTATATTAGTGCTTGCTATTAGGTCTGAGCAAGTGCTGGGCTGTAAGATGCTTTTTGAGTGCTTAGGTTGAGAGTTAGACTGGTTTCAAGGGAAAAACTGAAGAGGAGACTTAGTGGAGCCGGGAATAATTTAACCGTAGCTAACTGGCACTGCCCGGTGCGCAAAACTGTGCAAACCCAGTTTTTATAGTAGGGAAATGAAAGAGATAGAAATTAGCCCAAAATGGCCAATAAACTACTAACTTCTGGGCTGGAACCACTCCTCCAGGGACAGATAGGTTGCTCAAAGCTCCCCTCTCTCACAGGTGAACAGAGAAACTTCCTTCTATCCAAGTAAGGTATGGGCAACTCAGAAACTAGTATCACAGGCCTGAATTCAGCACTAGCCTGAAAACTGAACTATACTAGCATAGAAAGGTGGGAAACAAGGAATTTTTTTTTGTTTGTTTTTTTGAAAAGATAAGGCAAAAATAGTAAAACATACACTTAAAACAGCTTTAAATGACTAAAAACGATCAGAAAAGGCTATCGCACTTTAGTGTGTAGCCTACAACAGTTAAACAAATTATTTAAACAAAAACAACTTTTTAAAAGTGCAGGCAGTCAAATAAGTACAATATGTGAAAAAAACAAGCTTTTAAATCACAATAAATTTAGTAAAATCTGCATTTAGGCAGAAAACAGTTAAGTACAGCAAGAAAGTACAGAAAACTGATAATCAATCCAAAGTCTCTTTCCTAAGCTAGAAGGATTGTATCAGTTTAAGGCTTTCTAGTGCTACCCAGTTTGTTAGTTACAGGAAAGATGGGAAACAAGCCCAAATGTGGCCTTTTAAACCAGAAAGTTGAAAGAGACAGATAAACTGTCCAAATGGTCAATCAACTACAATTTCTGGGCCAAGTACCTCTCCTCTTATGGTAGACAGGCTACCTAGTGCTTACCACTCCCACTGATAAGCTAGAAAGCTTTCCTCCAATACAGAAAGGCTTGCGGGGCTCAGAAGCTTACAAAGAGTCCTGGAATACAGCAAATCTGTACCTGAACTAAACTAGTTACAAGAAAGGTGGGGAACAAGTACAAACGTAGGCTTTTAAGCCAGGAATTTGAAAGAGATGGAAAACTGCCCAAACGGCCAAATAAACTCCAATTTCTGTCCCACCACAGATATGCACTGTTTTTACTTCTACAGCTCTCTCAGTTTACCCTGTCCAACAACAGATACACACTGTTCTTACTTCTGCAGCACTCTCAGTTAACCTTGTCCCACAACAGATATGCCCAGTTCTTACTTCTGCATCTCTCTCTACTTACCCTGTCCCACCACAGATATGCGCTGTTCTTACTTCTACATCTCTCCCTATTTACCCTGTCCCATCACAGATACACAATGTTCTTAATTCTGCATCTCTATTTACCCTGTCCCACCAGAGATATGCACTGTTCTTACTGCTACAGCTCTCTCAATTTACCCTGTCCAACAACAGATACACAATGTTCTTACTTCTGCAGCTCTTTCTATTTACCCTGTCCTGTCACAGACATGCACTGTTCTTACTTCTACAGCTCTCCCTATTTATCCTGTCCCACCACAGATATGCACTGTTTTTACTTTTACAGCTCTCTCTGTTTATCGTGTCCAACCACAGATACACACTGTTGTTACTTCTGCACCTCTCTCTATATTTACTCTCTCCCACTACAGATATGCACTGTTTTTACTTTTACAGCTCTCTCTAGTTATCCTGTCCAACCACAGATACACACTGTTGTTACTTCTGCACCTCTCTCTATCTCTATTTACTCTCTCCCATCACAGATATGCACTGTTCTTACATCTACACTTCTCTCTATTTACCCTGTCCCACCACAGATATTTACTGTTCTTACTTCAGCAGCTCTCTCTTTTTACCCTGTCCAACTACAGATACACACTTACTTCTGCAGCTCTCTCTATTTACCCTGTCCCACCACAGATATGCACTGATCTTACTTCTGACACTCTCTCTATTTACCCTGTCCTATCACAGACATGCACTGTTCTTACTTCTCCATCTTTCTTTATTTACCCTGTCGCATCACAGATATGCACTGTTCTTACTTCTGCATCTCTCTCTATTTACCATCTCCTTCTACAGCTCTCTGTATTTACCCTCTCCAACCACAGATATGCACTGTTCTTACTTCTACAGCTCTCTCTATTTACCCAGTGCCACCACAGATATGCACTGTTTTTATTTCTACAGTTCTCTCTATGTACCATGCCCCACCACAGATATGCACTTTTCTTATTTCTACAGCTCTTTATTTACCCTGTCCAACCACAGATATGCACTGTTCTTACTTCTACAGCTCTCTCTATTTACCCAGTCCCACCACAGATATGCACTGTTCTTACTTCTACAGCTCTCTCTATTTACCCAGTCCCACCACAGATATGCACTTTTCTTATTTCGACAGCTCTCTATTTACCCTGTACTACCACAGATATGCACTGTTCTTACTTCTGCAACTCTCTCTATTTACCCTGTCCCACCAGAGATATGCATTGTTCTTCCTTCAACAGCTCTCTCTATTTACCCTGTCCCACCACAATTGTGCACTGTTCTTACTTCTACAGCTCACTCTATTTACCCTGTCCCAAAACAGATATGCACTGTTCTTACTTCTGCAGCTCTCTCTATTTACCCTGTCCAACCACAGATACACACTGCTCTTACTTATACAGCTGTCTCTATTTGCCCTATCCCATCACAGATATGTGTTGTTCTTATTTCTGCAGCTCCTTCAAGTTACCCTGTCCCACCACAGATATGTACTGTTCTTACTTCTGCAGCTCCATGTATTTATGCTATCCAACCAGAGATATGCACTGTTCTTACTTCTACAGCTCTCCCTTTTTACCCTATCCCACACAGATATGCGCCGTTCATATTTCTGCAGCTCTCTCTATTTACACTGTCCAATTACAGATACACACTGTTCTTACTTCTGCATCTCCCTCAGGTTAGCCTGTCCAACCACAGATAGGCACTGTTCTTACTTCTCCATCTTTCTCTGTTTACCCTGTACAACCACAGACACCCACACTGTTCTTACTTCTGCAGCTTCTCTATTTACCCTGTCCCACCACAGATATGCACTGTTCTTACTTCTGCAGCTCTCTCTATTTACTCTGTCCCACCATAGATATGCCCTGTTCTTACTTCTGCAGCTCTCTCTATTTACCCTGTTCCACTACAAATATGCCTTTTTCTTATTTCTACAGCTCTCTATTTACCCTGTCGTACAACAGATATGCACTGTTCTTACTTCTGCATCTTTCTCTATTTACAATGTAACACTACAGATATGGACTCTTCTTACTTTTGCAGCTCCTTCAGGTTAGCCTGTCCCACCACAGATATGCACTGTGCTTACTTCTACAGTTCTCTCTATTTACCCTGTCCCACCACAAATATGCACTGTTCTTAGTTCTGCAGATCTCTCTATTTACTCTGTCCCATCACAGATATGCACTGTTCTGCCATCTACAGTTCTCTCTATTTACCCTGTCCCACCACAGTTGTGCACTGTTCTTACTTCTACAGCTCACTCTATTTACCCTGTCCGAAAACAGATATGCACTGTTCTTACTTCTGCAGCTCTCTCTATTTACCCTGTCCAACCACAGATACACACTGTTCTTACTTATACAGCTGTCTCTATTTGCCCTATCCCACCACAGATATGCACTGTTCTTAATTTTGCATCTTTCTCTATTTACCCTGTCCAAACACAGATACACACTGTTCTTACTTATGCAGCTCCCTCAGGTTAGCCTGTCCCACCACAGATAGGCACTGTTCTTACTTCTCCATCTTTCTATATTTACCCTGTACAACCAAAGACACCCACACTGTTCTTACTTCTGCAGCTTCTCTATTTACCCTGTCCCACCACAGATATGCACTGTTCTTACTTCTGCAGCTCTCTCTATTTACCCTGTTCCACTACAAATATGCCTTTTTCTTATTTCTGCAGCTCTCTATTTACCCTGTCCTACCACAGATATGCACTGTGCTTACTTCTACAGTTCTCTCTAGTTACCCTGTCCCACCACAGATATGCACTGTGCTTACTTCTACAGTTCTCTCTATTTACCCTGTCCCACCACAAATATGCACTGTTCTTAGTTCTGCAGATCTCTCTATTTCCTCTGTCCCATCACAGATATGCACTGTTCTGACATCTACAGTTCTCTCTATTTACTCTGTCCCAACACAGATATGCACTGTTCTTACTTCTGCAACTTTCTCTATTTACAATGTAACACTACAGATATGCACTGTTGTTTCTTCTGCATCGTTCACTATTTACCCTGTCCCAACACAGATATGGACTGTTCTTACTTCTACAGCTCTCTCTATTTACCCTGTCCCACCACAGATGTGCACTGTTCTTACTTCTACAGATCTCTCTATTTACCCTGTCCCACCACAGATATGCACTGTTCTTACTTCTGCAGCTCTCTCTATTTACCCTGTCCAACCACAGATATGCACTGTTCTTCCTTCTACAGCTCTCTAAATTTACCCTGTACCACCACAGATATGCACTGTTCTTACTTTTACAGGTCTGTCTATTTACCCTGTCCCATCAAAGATATGCACTGTTCTTACTTCTACAGCTCTATCTATTTACCTGGTCCCACTACTGATACGTACTGTTCTTACTTCTACAACTCTCTCTATTTACACTGTCCAACAACAGATATGCACTATTCTTACGTCTCGAGTGCTCTCTGTCTGTATTTACCCTGTAACACTACAGAAATGCACTGTTCTTACTTCTACCGCTCTCTATCTAGTTACCCTGTCACACCACCGATATGCACTTTTTTTCTTCTGCATCTCTATTTACAATGTAACACCACAGATACACACTGTTGTTACTTCTACAGCTCTCTCTATTTACCCTGTCCCAAAACAGATATGTACTGTTCTTACTTCTACAGCTCTCTCTATTTACCCTGCCCCACCACAGATATGCACTGTTCTTACTTCTACAGCTCTCACTATTTACACTGTCCAACAACAGATACACATTATTCTACCTTCTGCAGCTCTCTAAATGTACCCTGTACCACCACAGATATTTACTGTTCTACAGCTGTCTCTATTGGCCCTGTCCCACCACAGATATCCACTGTTCTTGGTTTTATAACTTTCTCTATTTACCCTATCCAACCACAGATATGCACTGTTCTTACTTCTGCAGCTCTCTCTATTTACACTGTCCAATTACAGATACACACTGTTCTTATTTCTGCAGCTCCCTCAGGTTACCCTGTCCCACCACAGATAGGCACTGTTATTACTTTTACAGCTCTCTGTATTTATCCTATCCACCCACAGATACACACTGTTCTTACTTCTGCATCTCTCTCTCTCGATTTACTCTCTTCCACCACAGATATGCACAGTTCTTACTTCTACAGCTCTCTCTACTTACTCTGTCCCACCAGAGATATGCACTGTTATTTCTACAGCTCTCTCTGTTTACCATGTCCCACCATAGATAAGCACTTTCCTTACTTCTACATCTCTAATTACCCTGTCCAACAACAGATACACACTGTTCTTGCTTCTGTAGCTCTCTCAGTTTACCCAGTCCCACCACAGATAAGCACTGTTATTACTTCTGCGTTTCTCTCTATTTACCCTGTCCCACCATGGATATGCACTGTTCTTATTTCTGCAGCTCTCTCTATTTACACTGCCCAGTTACAGATACACACTGTTCTTACTTCTGCAGCTTCCTCAGGTTAGCCTGTCCCACCACAGATATGCACTGTTCTTATTTCAAGAACTCTCTCTATTTACCCTGTCCCACCCCAGATATGCACTGTTCTTACTTCTGCAGATCTCTCTCTATTTACCCTGTCCCACCATGGATATGCACTGTTCTTACTTCTGCATCTCTGTCTATTTAACCTGTACAAACACAGATACACACTGTTCTTACTTCTGCATCTCTCTCTATTTACACTGTCCAGTTACATACACTGTTCTTACTTTTGCAGCTCTCTCTATTTACCCTGTCCCACCGCAGATATGCACTGTTCTTACTTCTGCAGATCTCTCTCTCTCTCTCTATTTACCCTGTCCAACCACAGATATGCACTGTTCTTACTTCTACAGCTCTCCCTATTTACCCTGTCCCACCACAGATATGCACTGTTCTTATTTCTACAGCTCCCGCTATTTACCCTGTCCAACCACAGCTGCACACTGTTCTTACTTCTACAGCTCTCTCTATTTACCCTGTCCCACCACAGATATGCACTGTTCTTATTTCTACAGCTCCCGCTATTTACCCTGTCCAACCACAGATACACACTGTTCTTACTTCTGTAGCTCTCTCTATTTACCCTGACCCACCACAGATATGCACTGTTCTTTCTTCTGCAGATCTCTCTCTCTCTATTTACCCTGTCCCACCACAGACATGCACTGTTCTTATTTCTACAGCTCTCTCTATTTACCCAGTCCAAAAGATACACACTGTTCGTACTTCTGCAGGTCTCTCTCTCTGGTTACCCTGTCCCACCACAGATATGCACTATTTTTACTTCTGCATCTTTCTCTGTTTACAATGTAACACCACAGATACAGACTTTTGTTACTTCTAACGCTCTCTCTATTTACACTGTCCCACCACAGATACACACTGTTCTTACTTCTACAGCTTTCTCTATTTCCCTGTCCCACTACAGATATGAACTGTTCTTATTTCTACAGCTGTCTCTTTTCACCCTGTCCTACCACAGATATGCACTGTTCTTACTTCTACATCTCTCTCTATTTACAATGTAACACCACAGATACACACTGTGGTTACTTCTACAGCTCTCTCTCTTTACCCTGTTCCACCAGAGATATGCATTATTCTTATTTCCCCAGCTCTCTCTATTTACCTTGTCCCACCAAAAATACACATTGTTTTTACTTCTGCAGCTCCTTCAATTTGCCTTGTCCTACAACAGATATGCATTGTTCTTACTTTTACAGCTCTCTCTATTTATCCTGTCCAACCGCAGATACACACTCTTGTTACTTCTGCATCTCTCTCACTATTTACTCTCTTCCACCACAGATATGCGCTGTTCTTACTTCTCCATCTCTCTCTATTTAACCTGTCCAAACACAAATACACATTGTTCTTACTTCTGCAGCTCTCTGTTTACCCTGTCCCATCACAGATATGCACTGTTCTTATTTCAACAGCTCTCTCTGTTTACCCTGTCCCACCACAGATATGCACTGTTCTTACTACTGTGTCTCTCTCTATTTACCCTTTCCCACCATGGATATGTACTGTTCTTACTTCTGCATCTTTCTCTATTTACATTGCCCCACCACAGATACACACTGTTCTTACTTCTACAGCTATCTCTATTTCCCTGTCCCACTACAGATATGCACTGTTCTTATTTCTACAGCTGTCTCTTTTCACCCTGTCCTACCACAGATATGCACTGTTCTTACTTCTGCATCTCTCTCTATTTACAATGTAACACCACAGATACACAGTGTTCTTACTTCTACAGCTCTCTCTCTCTTTACCCTGTCCCACCAGAGATATGCATTATTCTTATTTCCCTTGCTCTCTCTATTTACCTTGCCCCACCAAAGATACACACTGTTCTTACTTCTGCAGCTCCCTCAGTTTACCCTGTCCTACCACAGATATGCACTGTTCTTACTTCTGTAGATCTTTCTCTATTTACCCTGTCCCACCACAGATACACACTGTTCTTACTTCAGCTCTCTCAATTTACCCTGTCCCACCACAGATATGCACTGTTCTTACTTCTACATTTCTCTCTGTTTACCCTGCCCCACCACAGATATGCACTGTTCTTACTTCAGCTCTCTCAATTTACTCTGTCCCACCACAGATATGCACTGTTCTACTTCTACTGGTCTGCCTATTTACCCTGTCCTGCACAGATATGCACTGTACTTACTTCTGCAGCTCTATTTACCCTGTCCCACCACAGATACACACTGTTCTTATTTATACAGCTCTCTCTATTTACTCTGTCCCACTATAGATACATTCTGTTCTTACTTCTACAGCTCTTTCTATTTACCCTGTCCTGTCACATATATGCACTGTACTTACTTTTGCAGCTCTGTTTACCCTGTCCCACCACAGATATGCACTGTTCTTACTTCTACAGCTCTCTTTATTTACTCTGTCCGGGAACAGACATGTGCTGTTCTTACTTCTGCAACTCTCTCTATTTACCCTGTCCCACCACATATATGCACTGTTCTTACTTCTACAGCTCTTCCTATTTACCCTGCCCCACCACAGAAATGCACTGTTCTTACTTCTACAGCTCTTCCTATTTACCCTGTCCCACCACAGATATGCACTGTTTTAACTTTTGCATCTCTCTCTATTTATCCTGTCCAACCACAGATACACACTGTTCTTTCTTCTGTAGTTCTCTCTATGTACCCTGTACCACCACAGATATGCACTGTTCTTACTTCGACAGCTCTCTCTATTTATGCTGACCTACCACAGATATGCACAGTTCTTACTTTTGCATTTTTCTCTATTTACCCTCTCCAACCACAGATACACACTGTTCTTACTTCTGCGTTTCTCTCTATTTACCCTGTCTCACCATGGATATGCACTGTCCTTACTTCTGCATCTTTCTCTATTTACCCTGTCCCACCACAGATATGTATTGTTCTTACTTCTACAGCTCTCTCTATTTACCCCGTCCAACCACAGATACACAATGTGCTTACTTCAAAAGCTCTCTCTGTTTAACCTGTCCCACCACAGATATGCACTGTTTTTACTTTTGCATCTTTCTCTATTTACCATGTCCCACCAAAGATACACACTGTTCTTACTTCTGCAGCTCTCGCTATTTACCCTGTCCCAACACAGATATATATTGTTCTTACTTTTACAGCTCTATCTATTACCCTGTCCCACTACAGATATGCACTTTTCTTATTTCTACAGTTCTCCCTATTTACCTTATCTCACCACCGATATGCACTGCCCTTACTTCAAAAGCTCTCTCTATTTACCCTGTCCCACCACAGATATGCACTGTTCTTACTTCAAAAGCACTCTCTATTTACCCTGTCCTACCACAGATATGCACTGTTCTTACTTCTACAGCTCTCTCTATTTACCCGGTCCCACAACAGATATGAACTGTTCTTACATCTACAGCTCTCTCTATTTACCCTGTCCCAAAACAGATATGTACTGTTCTTACTACTGCAACTCTTTCTATTTACCTTGCCCCACCACAGATATGCACTGTTCTTACTTCAAAAGCTCTCAATATTTACCCTGTCCTACCACAGATATGCACTGTTCTTACTTCTACAGCTCTCTCTATTTACCCGGTCCCACAACAGATATGAACTGTTCTTACATCTACAGCTCTCCCTATTTACCCTGTCCCACCACAGATATGCTCTGTTCTTACTTTTACAGCTCTGTCTATTTACCCTGTCCCACTACAGATATGTACTGTTCTTACTACTGCAACTCTTTCTATTTACCCGGCCCCACCACAGATATGCACTGTTTTTACTTCTGCAGCTCTCTCTATTTCCCTGTCCCACCACAGATATGCACTGTACTTTTACAGCTGTCTCTATTTACCCTGTCCCACCACAGATATGCACTGTTCTTACTTTTGCATCACTCTCTCTAATTACCATGTCCAACCACAGATACACACTTTTTCCTTCTGCAGCTCTCTCTATTTTCCCTGTACCACTAAAGATATGCACTGTTATAACTTCTACAGCTGTCTCTATTAACCCTGTCCCACCAAAGATATGCACTGTTCTTACTTCTACAGCTCTCTCTACTTACCCTGTCTCACCACAAATATGCACTGTTCTTACTCCTACGGCTCTCCCTGTTTACCCTGTACCACTACAGATATGCACTGTTCTTACTTCTGCATCTCCCTCTATTTAACCTGTCCAACCAAATACACACTGTTCTTCCTTCTGCAGCCCTCTCTATTTACACTGTACCACCACAGATATGCACTGTTCTAACTTCTACAGCTCTCTCTATTTACCCTGTCCCACCAAAAATATGCACTGTTCTTACTTCTACAGCTCTCTCTACTTACCCTGTCCCACCACAGATATGCACTGTTCTTACTTCTGCAGCTTTCTCTATTTACCTTGTCCAACCACAGATACCCATTGTTCTTTCTTCTACAGCTCTCCCTATTTACCCTGTCCCACCGCAGATATGCACTGTTGTTACTTCTACAGCTCTGTTTACCCTATCACAACAGACATATACTGTTCTTACTTCAGCAGGTCTCTCTTTTTACCCTGTCCAGATACAAATGCACACTGTTCTCACTTCTGCAGCTCTCTCTTTCAATTTACCCTGTCCCACCACAGATATGCACTGTTATTACTTCTACAGCTCTCTCTGTTTACCCGGTCCCACCAGAGATATGCACTGTTCTTACTTCTACAGCTCTCTCTATTTACCCTGTCCCACCCCAGATATGCACTGTTCTTATTTCTACAAATCTCTCCATTTACCCTTTCCCACTACAGATATACATTGTACTTACTTCTACAGTTCTCTCTATTTACTCTGTCCAACCACAGATACACACTGTTCTTACTTCTGCAGGTCTCTCTATTTACCCTGTCCCACCACAGATATGCACTTTTCTTACTTCAGCAACTCTCTCTATTTACCCTGTCCAACCACAGATACACACTGTTCTTACTTCTGTAGCTCTCTCTATTTAGCCTGTCCCACCACAGATACACACTGTTCATTCTGCTGCAGTTCTGTCTATTTACTCTGTCCCACCAAAGATATACACTGTTCTTACTTCTACAGCTCTCTATTTACCCACTCCCACCACAGATATACACTTTTCTTACTTCTTCAGCTCTCTCTCTATTTACCCTGTCCCACCACAGATATGCACTGTTCTTACTTCTTCAGCTCTCTCTATGTACCCTGTCCCATCACAGATATGCACTTTTCTTTCTTCTATGTCTCTCTCTATATACCCTGCCTTGCCACATATATACACTGTTCTTACTTTTACAGCTCTCTCTATTTACCCTGTCCTACCACAGATATGCACTGTTCTTACTTCTACAGCTCTCTCTATTTACCCTGTCCCACCACAGATATGCACTGTTCTTATTTCTACAGCTCTCCCTATTTACCCTGTCCACCATAGATATGTACTGTTCTTACTTCTGCAACTCTCCTTATTTACCCTGTCCCACCACAGATATGCACTGTTCTTCCTTCTACACATCTTCCATTTGTTACCCTGTCCCACTATAGATATGCACTGTTCTTACTTCTACATCTCTCTCTGTTTACCCTTTCCCACCACAGATATGCACTGTTCTTACTTCTGCAGCACTCTCTATTTGCCCTGTCCCACCACAGATATGCACTGTTCTTACATCTGCAACTCTCTGTATTTACCCTGCCCCACAACAGATATGCACCGTTCTACAGCTCTCCCTGTTTACCCTGTCCCACTAGAGATATGCACTGTTTTTACATTTTAAGCTCACTCTATTTACCCTATCCCACCACAGATATGCACTGTTCTTACATCTACAGCTCTCTGTATTTACCCTGTCCCAAAACAGATATGTTCTTACTTTTACAGCTCCCCCTATTTAGCCTGCCCCACCACAGATATGCACTGTTCTTACTTCTACAGCTCTCTCTACTTACCCTGTACCACCACATATATGCACTGTTCTTACTTCTACATCTCTCTCTATTTAACCTGTCCAAACACAGATACACACTGTTCTTACTTCTACAGCTCTCTCTGTTTACCCTGTCCCACCACAGATATGCACTGTTCTTCCTTCTGCAGTGCTCTCTCTATATTTACCCTGTAACACTACAGATATGCACTGTTCTTACTTCTACAGCTCTCTCTCTAGTTACCCTGTCACACCACAGATATGCACTGTTTTTACTTCTGCATCTCTCTCTATTAACAATGTAACACCACAGATACACACTTTTGTTACTTCTACAGCTCTCTCTACATTGTCCCACCACAGATATGCACTGTTCTTTCTTCTTCATCTCTTTCTATTTACCCTGCCCACCACAGATATGCACTGCTTTTATTTCTACAGCTCTCTCAATTTACCTTATACCACCACAAATACGCACTGTTCTTACATCGAAAGCTCTCTCTATTTACCCTGTCCCACCACAGATATGCACTGTTCTTACTTCTACAGCTCTTTCTATTCACCCTGTCTCACCACAGATATGAACTGTTTTACTTCTACAGCTCTCCCTATTTACCCTGTCCCACCGCAGATATGCACGGTTGTTACTTCTACAGCTTTGTTTACCCTATCACAACACAGACGTACTGTTCTTACTTCAGCAGGTCTCTCTTTTTACCCTGTACAGATACAAATGCACACTGTTCTCACTTCTGCAGCTCTCTCTTTCTATTTACCCTGTCCCACCACAGATATGCACTGCTCTTACTTCTACATCTCTCTCTATTTACCTGGTCCCACCACAGATATGCACTGTTCTTACTTCTACAGCTCTCTCTATTTACCCGGTCCCACACCAGATATGTACTGTTCTTACTTCTACAGCTCTCTCTATTTACCCTTTCCCACTACAGATATATGCTGTACTTACTTCTACAGTTCTCTCTATTTACCCTGTCCAACCACAGATACACACTGTTCTTACTTCTGCAGGTCTCTCTATTTACCATTTCCCACCACAGATATGCACTTTTCTTACTTCAGCAACTCTCTCTATTTACCTTGTCCAACCACAGATACACACTGTTCTTACTTCTTTAGCTATCTCTGTTTAGCCTGTCCCACCGCAGATACACAATGTTCTTTCTGCTGCAGCTCTCTCTACTTACTCTGTCCCACCAAAGATATACACTGTTCTTACTTCTACAGCTCTCTCTTTACCCACTCCCACCACAGATATACACTTTTCTTACTTCTTCAGCTCTCTCTATTTACCCTGTCCCATCACAGATACACACTGTTCTTCCTTCTTCAGCTCTCTCTATGTACCCTGTCCCATCACAGATATGTACTCTTCTTACATCACAGCTCTCTCTATTTACCCTGTCCCACCACAGATATGCACTTTTCTTACTTCTATGTCTCTCTCTATATACCCTGTCCCACCACAGATATGCACTGTTCATATTTCTACAGCTCTCTCTATTTACCCTGTCCCACCACAGATATGCGCTGTTCTTATTTCTACAGCTCTCTCTATTTACCCTGCCCACCACAGATATGTACTGTTCTTACTTCTGCAACTCTCCTTATTTACGCTGTCCCACCACAGATATGCACTGTTCGTCCTTCTACACCTCTTCCATTAGTTACCCTGTCCCACTACAGATATGCACTGTTCTTACTTCTACATCTCTCTCTATTTACCCTTTCCCACCACAGATATGCACTGTTCTTACTTCTGCAGCTCTCTCTATTTGCCCTGTCCCACCACAGATATGCACTGTTCTTACGTCTGCAACTCTCTGTATTTACCCTGTCCCACCACAGATATGCACTGTTCTTATTTCTACAGCTCTCTCTATTTACCCTGCCCCACCACAGATATGCACTGTTCTTCCTTCTACACCTCTTCCATTAGTTACCCTGTCCCACTACAGATATGCACTGTTCTTACTTCTGCAGCTCTCTCTATTTGCCCTGTCCCACCACAGATATGCACTGTTCTTACTAATGCAACTCTCTGTATTTACCCTGCCCCACAACAGATATGCACTGTTCTTACTTCTACAGCTCCCCCTATTTACCCTGTCCCACCAAAGATATGCACTGTTCTTACTTCTACAGCTCTCTCTACTTACCCTGTGCCACCACTGATATGCACTGTTCTTACTTCTCCATCTCTCTCTATTTAACCTGTGCAAACACATATACACACTGCTCTTACTTCTACAGCTCTCTCTATTTACCCTGTCCCACCACAGATATGCACTGTTCTTCCTTCTGCAGTGCTCTCTCTCTATATTTACCCTGTAACACTACAGATATGCACTGTTCTTACTTCTACAGCTCTCTCTCTAGTTACCCTGTCTCACCACAGATATGCACTATTTTTACTTCTGCATCTCTCTCTATTTACAATGTAACACCACATATACACACTTTTTTACTTCTACAGCTCTCTCTATTTACCCTGTCCCACTAGAGATATGCCCAGTTCTTACTTCTACAGCTCTCTCTCTATTCACCTTGTCCCACCACAGATATGCACTGTTCTTTCTTCTTCATCTCTCTCTATTTACCTTGCCCCACCACAGATATGCACTGTTCTTACTTCAACAGCTCACTCTATTTATCCTGTCCTACCACAGATATGCACTGTTCTTAATTCTACAGCTCTCTCTATTTACCTTGTCCCACCACATATATGCACTGTTCTTACTTCTAAAGCTCTATTTATCCTGTCCCACAACAGATATGCACTGTTCTTACTTCGACATCTCTCTCTGTTTACCCTGTCCCACCACAGATATGCACTATTACTTCTACAGCTCAATCTATTTACCCTGTCCAACCACAGATACACACTGTTCTTACTTCTGCATCTCTCTCTATTTACCTTGTCCCACCACAGATATGTACTGTTCTTAGTTCTACAGCTCTCTCTATTCACCCTATCCTACCACAGATATGCACTGTTCTTACTTCTGCATCTCTCTCTAGTTACAATGTCACACCACAGATACTCTGTGTTGTTACTTCTACAACTCTCTCTCGTTACCCTGTACCACCAGAGATATGCACAGTTCTTATTCCTCCAGATCTCTTTATTTACCTTGTCCCACCAAAGATATGCACTGTTCTTATTCCTCCAGATCTGTTTATTTACCTTGTCCCACCAAAGATATTCACTGTTCTTATTTCTACAGTTTCTCTATTTATCCTGTCCCACCACAGATATGCACTGTTCTTACATCTACAGCTCTCTGTATTTACCCTGTCCCAAAACAGATATGTTCTTACTTCTACAGCTCCCCCTATTTAGCCTGTCCCACCACAGATATGCACTGTTCTTACTTCTACAGCTCTCTCTACTTACCCTGTACCACCACATATATGCACTGTTCTTACTTCTACATCTCTCTCTATTTAACCTGTCCAAACACAGATACACACTGTTCTTACTTCTACAGCTCTCTCTGTTTACCCTGTCCCACCACAGATATGCACTGTTCTTCCTTCTGCAGTGCTCTCTCTATATTTACCCTGTAACACTACAGATATGCACTGTTCTTACTTCTACAGCTCTCTCTCTAGTTACCCTGTCACACCACAGATATGCACTGTTTTTACTTCTGCATCTCTCTCTATTAACAATGTAACACCACAGATACACACTTTTGTTACTTCTACAGCTCTCTCTATTTACCTTGTCCCACCACAGATATGCACTGTTCTTTCTTCTTCATCTCTTTCTATTTATCCTGTCCCACCACAGATATGCACTGCTTTCATTTATACAGCTCTCTCAATTTACCTTATCCCACCACAAATACGCACTGTTCTTACATCGAAAGCTCTCTCTATTTACCCTGTCCTACCACAGATATGCACTGTTCTTACTTCTACAGCTCTCTCTATTCACCCTGTCTCACCACAGATATGAACTGTTTTACTTCTACAGCTCTCCCTATTTACCCTGTCCCACCGCAGATATGCACGGTTGTTACTTCTACAGCTTTGTTTACCCTATCACAACACAGACATGTACTGTTCTTACTTCAGCAGGTCTCTCTTTTTACCCTGTACAGATACAAATGCACACTGTTCTCACTTCTGCAGCTCTCTCTTTCTATTTACCCTGTCCCACCACAGATATGCACTGTTCTTACTTCTACATCTCTCTCTATTTACCGGGTCCCACCACAGATATGCACTGTTCTTACTTCTACAGCTCTCTCTATTTACCCGGTCCCACACCAGATATGTACTGTTCTTACTTCTACAGCTCTCTCTATTTACCCTTTCCCACTACAGATATACGCTGTACTTACTTCTACAGTTCTCTCTATTTACCCTGTCCAACCACAGATACACACTGTTCTTACTTCTGCAGGTCTCTCTATTTACCATTTCCCACCACAGGTATGCACTTTTCTTACTTCAGCAACTCTCTCTATTTACCTTGTCCAACCACAGATACACACTGTTCTTACTTCTTTAGCTATCTCTGTTTAGCCTGTCCCACCGCAGATACACAATGTTCTTTCTGCTGCAGCTCTCTCTACTTACTCTGTCCCACCAAAGATATACACTGTTCTTACTTCTACAGCTCTCTCTTTACCCACTCTCACCACAGATATACACTTTTCTTACTTCTTCAGCTCTCTCTATTTACCCTGTCCCATCACAGATACACACTGTTCTTCCTTCTTCAGCTCTCTCTATGTACCCTGTCCCATCACAGATATGTACTCTTCTTACATCACAGCTCTCTCTATTTACCCTGTCCCACCACAGATATGCACTTTTCTTACTTCTATGTCTCTCTCTCTATATACCCTGTCCTGCCACATATATACACTGTTCTTACTTTTACAGCTCTCTCTATTTACCCTGTCCCACCACAGATACACACTGTTCTTACTTCTGCAGCTCTCTCTATTTACCCTGTCCCACCACAGATATGCACTGTTCATATTTCTACAGCTCTCTCTATTTACCCTGTCCCACCACAGATATGCACTGTTCTTATTTCTACAGCTCTCTCTATTTACCCTGCCCACCACAGATATGTACTGTTCTTACTTCTGCAACTCTCCTTATTTACGCTGTCCCACCACAGATATGCACTGTTCTTCCTTCTACACCTCTTCCATTAGTTACCCTGTCCCACTACAGATATGCACTGTTCTTACTTCTACATCTCTCTCTATTTACCCTTTCCCACCAAAGATATGCACTGTTCTTACTTCTGCAGCTCTCTCTATTTGCCCTGTCCCAGCACAGATATGCACTGTTCTTACGTCTGCAACTCTCTGTATTTACCCTGTCCCACGACAGATATGCACTGTTCTTATTTCTACAGCTCTCTCTATTTACCCTGTCCCACCACAGATATGCACTGTTCTTCCTTCTACACCTCTTCCATTAGTTACCCTGTCCCACTACAGATATGCACTGTTCTTACTTCTACAGCTCTCCCTATTTACGCTGTCCCACCACAGATATGCACTGTTCTTACTTCTGCAGCTCTCTCTATTTGCCCTGTCCCACCACAGATATGCACTGTTCTTACTAATGCAACTCTCTGTATTTACCCTGCCCCACAACAGATATGCACTGTTCTTACTTCTACAGCTCCCCCTATTTACCCTGTCCCACCAAAGATATACACTGTTCTTACTTCTACAGCTCTCTCTACTTACCCTGTGCCACCACTAATATGCACTGTTCTTACTTCTCCATCTCTCTCTATTTAACCTGTGCAAACACATATACACACTGCTCTTACTTCTACAGCTCTCTCTATTTACCCTGTCCCACCACAGATATGCACTGTTCTTCCTTCTGCAGTGCTCTCTCTCTATATTTACCCTGTAACACTACAGATATGCATTGTTCTTACTTCTACAGCTCTCTCTCTAGTTACCCTGTCACCCCACAAATATGCACTATTTTTACTTCTGCATCTCTCTCTATTTACAATGTAACACCACATATACACACTTTTTTACTTCTACAGCTCTCTCTATTTACCCTGTCCCACTAGAGATATGCCCAGTTCTTACTTCTACAGCTCTCTCTCTATTCACCTTGTCCCACCACAGATATGCACTGTTCTTTCTTTTTCATCTCTCTCTATTTACCTTGCCCCACCACAGATATGCACTGTTCTTACTTCGACAGCTCACTCTATTTATCCTGTCCTACCACAGATATGCACTGTTCTTACTTCTACAGCTCTATTTATCCTGTCCCACAACAGATATGCACTGTTCTTACTTCGACATCTCTCTCTGTTTACCCTGTCCCACCACAGATATGCACTATTACTTCTACAGCTCAATCTATTTACCCTGTCCAACCACAGATACACACGGTTCTTACTTCTGCATCTCTCTCTATTTACCCTGTCCCACCACAGATATGTACTGTTCTTACTTCTACAGCTCTCTCTATTCACCCAATCCTACCACAGATATGCACTGTTCTTCCTTCTGCATCTCTCTCTAGTTACAATGTCACACCACAGATACTCAGTGTTGTTACTTCTACAACTCTCTCTCGTTACCCTGTCCCACCAGAGATATGCACAGTTCTTATTCCTCCAGATCTCTTTATTTACCTTGTCCCACCAAAGATATGCGCTGTTCTTATTCCTCCAGATCTGTTTATTTACCTTGTCCCACCAAAGATATTCACTGTTCTTATTTCTACAGTTTCTCTATTTATCCTGTCCCACCACAGATATGCACTGTTCTTACGTCTGCAGCTCTCTCTATTTACCCTGTCCAACCACAGATACACACTGTTTTTCATCTACAGCTCTCTCTATTTACTTTATCCCACCACAGATGCACACTGTTCTTACTTCTGCATCTCTCTCTAATTACCCTGTCCCACCACAGATATGCACTGTTCTTACTTCTACAGCTCTCTCTATTCACCATGTCCTACCACAGATATGCGCTGTTCTTACTTCTGCATCTCTCTCTCTAGTTACAATGTAACACCACAGATACGCAGTGTTGTTACTTCTACAACTCTCTCTCTTTACCCTGTCCCACCAGAGATATGCACAGTTCTTACTTCTTCTTCTCCCTCTATTTACCCTGTCGCACCACAGATATGCACTATTCTTATTACCCCAGATCTCTCTATTTACATTGTCCCACCAAAGATATACAATGTTCTTACTTCTACAGATGTCTCTATTTACACTGTCCAATTACAGATACACACTGTTCTTACTTCTGCAGCTCCCTCAGTTTACCCACCACAGATATGCACTGTTCTTGCTTTTACAGCTCTCTCTATCCTGTCCAACCACAGATACACACTTGTGTTACTTCTGCATCTCTCTCTCTATTTATTTTCTTTCACCACAGATATGCACTTTACATCTGCATCTCTCTCTATTTAACCTGTCCAAACACAGATACACACTGTTCTTACTTCTGCATCTCTCTCTATTTACCCTGACCCACCACAGATATGCACTGTTCTTACTTCTGCAGCTCTCCTTATTTACCCTGTCCAACCACAGATAGGCACTGTTCTTTCTTCTTCATGTCTCTCTAGTACCCTGTCCCACTACAGATATGCACTTTTCTTATTTCTACAGTTATGTCTGTTTATCCTGTCCCACCACAGATATGCACTGTTCTTACTTCTAAAGCTCTCTCTATGTACACTGTCCAACAACAGATAAACAATGTTCTCACTTCTGCAGCTCTCTCAGTTTACCCTGTCCCAGCTCAGATATCCACTGTTCTTACTTCTGTGTCTTTTTCTATTTACCCTGTCTCACCACAGATATGTATTGTTCTTACTTCTGCTGCTCTCTATTACCCTGTCCCACTACAGATATGCACTTTTCTTATTTCTACAGCTCTCTCTATTCACCCTGTCCTACCACAGATATGCACTGTTCTTACTTCTGCATCTCTCTCAAGTTACAATGTAACACCACAGTTACGCAGTGTTGCTACTTCTACAGCTCTCTCTATTTGCCCTGTCCCACTACAGATATGCACTGTTCTTACTTCTACAGCTCTCTCTATGTACCCTGTCCCACCACAGATATGCACTGTTCTTACTTCTACAGCTCTCTCAATTTACCCAGTCCCACTACAGATATGCACTGTTCTTACTTCTACAGCTCTCTCTATGTACCCTGTCCCATCACAGATATGCACTGTTCTTACTTCTACAGCTCTCTCTGTTTACCCTGTCCCTCTACAGATATGAACTGTTCTTACTTCTGCAGCTTCTCTATTTACCCTGTCCCACAACAGATACACACTGTTCTTACTTCTACAGCTCTCTCTATTTACACTGTGCCACCACAGATACCCACTGTTCTTACTGCTGCAGCTCTCTCAATTTACCCTGTCCCACCACAGATATGTAATGTTCTTACTTCTACAGCTCTCTCTATTTACCCTGTCTCAGCACAGATATGTATTGTTCTAACTTCTACAGCTCTCTCTATTTACCCTGTCCCACCACAGATATACACTGTTCTTACTTGTGCAGCTCCCTCTACTTACCCTGTCCCACCACAGATATGCACTGTACGTACTTCTACAGCTCTCTCTATTTACCCCGGTCCACCATAGATATGCACAGTTCTTACTTTTGCATCTCTCTCTATTTACCCTGTACCACAAAGATATGCACTTTTCTTACTTCTCTCAGCTCTCTATACTTACCCTGTCCCACCACAGATATGCACTTTTCTTACTTTTGCAGCTCCCTCTATTTACCCTGTCCAACCACAAATACTCACTGTTCTTACTTCTGCAGTTCTTTCTCTATATTTACCCTGCCCACCACAGATATGCACTGTTCTTACTTCAACAGCTCCCTCTATTTACCCTGTCCCACTACAGATATGCACTGTTCTTACTTCTACAGCTCTGTCTATTTACCCTGTCCCACCACAGATATGCACTGTTGTTACTTTTGCAGCTCCCTCTATTTACCCTGTCCCACCACAGATATGTACTGTTGTTACCTTTGCAGCTCCCTCTATTTACCCTGTCCAAACACAAATACTCACTGTTCTTACTTCTGCAGTTCTTTCTCTCTATTTACCCTGTCCCAATACAGATATGCACTGTTCTTACTTCTGCAGTTCTCTCTATTTACCATGTCCCACCACAAATATGCACTGTTCTACTACTGCAGATCTCTCTTTATCCTGTTCCACCACAGATATGCACTGTTCTTAGTTATACATCTTTCTCTATTTACCCTCTCTCACAACAGATACACACTGTTCTTACTTCTGCAACTCTCTCTCTATTTACCCTGTTCCACCACAAATATGCACTGTTCTTACTTCTACAGCTCTTTCTATTTACCCTGTCCTACTACAGATACACACTGTTCTTACTTCTACAGTTATCTCTATTTACCCTGTCCCACCACAGATGTGTACTGTTCTTACTTCAGCAGCTCTCTCCATTTACTCTGTCCAACCACAGATATACACTGATCTTACTTCTGCAGCTCTCTCTATTTACCCTGTAGCACCACAGATACACACTGTTCTTACTACTGCAGCTCTCTTGATTTATCCTGTCCCACCACAGATATGCACTTTACTTCTACAGCTCTCTATTTACCTTGTCCCACCACAGATATGCACTTTTCTTACTTTTGCATCTCTGTTTACCCTGTCCAACCACATATGCACACTGTTCTTCCTTCCGCAGCTCTCTCTATTTACCCTGTACCACCACAGTTAGGTACTGTTATTAATTCTGCAGCTTTCTTTATTTTACCTGTCCCACCACAGATATGTATTGTTCTAACTTCTACAGCTCTCTCTATTTACCCTGTCCCACCACAGATATACACTGTTCTTACTTTTAGAGCTCTCTCTATTTACCCTGTCTAACAACAGATACACACTGTTCTTTACATTTGCAGCTCTTTTTACCCTGTCCCACCACAGATATGCACTATTTTACTTCTACAGCTCACTCTATTTACCTTCTCCCACCACAGATACAGACTGTTCTTACTTCTGCCACTCTCTCTCCCTCTATTTATCCTGTCCACCAAAGATATGCACAGTTCTTACTTCTACAGCTCTCCCTATTTACCCTGTCCCACCACAGATATGCACTGTTGTTACTTCAGCAGGTCTCTCTTTTTACCCTGTCCAACTACAGATACACACTGTTTTTACTTCTGCAGCTTTCTCTCTCTATTTACCCTGTCCCACCACAGATATGCACCATTCTTACTTCTACAGCTCTTTCTATTTACCCTGTCCCACCACGGATATCCATTATTTTTACTTAGGTTCATAGGTTCATAGGTTGGTACTAGGCTATCGGCCCCAGGGCCTATACAAGCCTAGCCGTAACAATTCTCTGGATATTTCTTCCCACAATATTTACTTCCCTGGACCCCTCTCTAGCAGGGCAACTGACATGATCCCCGGGGTGAATTTCCTATCTCCCATCTAATCATCAAGGTTCCTTTTGAAGAGGGCCAAGGAGGGGCTCTGCTTGACATGTATGGGCAGTCTATTCCAGAGTATAGGGAGTCTCTGGACAGGAACCTATCCCTCCAGCATGTTTTGTTCATTGTGATGACAAGGTTTAGATCCCCGGAGCGTGTGGCTCTGAGGGATTGCGATTTCTTTAAGTGCAGCATGTCCAACAGCTCAGGGTTTGACATGGCCTTGTATGTTAAGCAGAGATCACCTCTGAGTAGATGATATGCCACAGATTATAGCTGGAGTTTTTTTAGATGGTCAGCATATGGCATCTGCTTTAGGCCTGTGATTCTTTTAGTGAGGTATTTCTGTGGCCTCTCCAGCTGTTGCAGATGTCTTGTGAGGTACATACCAAACGGGGCATTATACTCTATAATGGGTCTAATGAGGGATGAGTACAGTGGGACAATGACCTCCTTTTTTCTGGATGAAAATCCCTTAGTGATGAGGTGTGCCACATAGAAGGATTTCTTGACATTTGTGGTGATGTGGTTATCGAAAGTGAGACCACTGTCCACCTGTGTCCCTGAGTCTCTCATCACACTTTCAATATTTAGTGTCCTGCCACCTATGTGGTAATTCATGGGTACATGTTTTTTTCCAAAGGGGATAACTATACATTTCTTGGCATTAAGCTTGAGTCCATGGCTCTGGCACCAGGCATCTGTTTCTGTAAGGCCCTTTTGTAGAATATCCACATTAACTGGGGATTCAATAATGGCTCCCAGTTTGCAGTCATCTGTGAATATTGTTAGCCAGAGTCCCTTAGTGTTGGCCTGTACTTCAGAGAAGTAGATGCCAAATAAAAGTGGTCCCAGGACTGAACCCTGAGGTACTCCACTTGTCACTTGTCTGGAGATGGATTTGGAGTCGGCTACTTTTATAGTCTGGGTTCTGTCAGTAAGCCAGATGGCAACCCATCGAGTGATGTAGGGATTTATGCCCAGCTTAGTAAGTTTATCTATGATTTCAGAGTGGGGGATAGTGTTGAAGGCCTTGGCAAGGTCCAGATAGGCTGTGTGGACCACCTTACCCTCGTCCACAGCTCTGGAGACTGATTCGAAAAAGTCAATCAGATTCAGGAGACAATATTAGCCCTTCACAAACCCAAACTGGGTGGGGTCCAGTGTTTGAAGGTTGCCAATGTCTTTGTTTATAAGTTCCATGATAATGCGTTCCATGCCCTTGCAGATCAGGCTCGTCAGACTGATGGGACAGTAGTTCCAAGGATCCAAGGTGGATCCCCCCTTGTGGAGTGGGATAACTGTAGCTGTGTGCCACTCAGTGGGCATGAAGCCTGAAGTGAGGCTATGATTAAACATGAAACTTAGGTGAGGTGCCAGTTCATTTTGTAGCTCGTGTAGTACACAGCCCGATATGTCATCTGGTTCCATGGATGCTGTATTCTTAGCTTTGGAGAGTGCAGTTTCTACCTGTGTGGCTGTGATTACCAGAATTTGGCAACCTTTTGGTATTGAGATGGGCCCTTTAAGGGGTGAGAGGGAGGTGAAGGTGGCACTAAATTGATCTACAGGATATTGAAAATATCCTTGGGATCAGTATATTTAATGCCATTCTGTTGTAGCTCAGAGCAGATCTGAGCCTTGACATTTAGAATCTTGACATAACTATAGAATGCCTTGTGGCTGTCTTTGGAATCTTTGGCAATTTTATTTTCCTAACTAGCTTTTGAGGATTTTATGAGGGATCACACCTTATACTGAGGCTGGAGAGGGAGTTTTTTGCATCCTGGGATTTTCCTCTTTTCTACAACAGTTTCTTCCTTTTGTTGTATAGTTTGTTTATAGTGGGGGACCACCAGATTGGCTTCCTTTTTTGGAGGAGAGCATCTTGGTTCTATTTGGGATAGCACGATTCATGCACAAGTGGATGTGCTCGTACAGTGCCTTAGTGTAGGATTCTGCAGTCGAACTTTCAGATCCCGTCTGCATGGGTGTCATAAAGTTTGTCACTTCTGACTTCAGTAGCATGAAGTTGGCTTTGGAGACGTTTTTTAAGGAGGTTTCCTTACTGGGGGGTGGGGGTGGGACGTGGATGTCAAGGGTGATTTGCATATGGTCAGACCTGACCAATGAGGGGGTGACCAGTGGTGTGGAGTATCTATCTCCCATGTTGGTAATGACCAGGTCTAGGATATTGGAGCCCCTGGTGGGACAATGGATTAGTTGATCCAGGGTGTTGAAATTTATGAATTCCAAGAACCGTTGGGAAAAGGAGTTGATGCCCGAGTAGTTTTCCCAGTTAATGGCAGGGTAGTTGAAATCACCCAGTATTAGGGTGCTTGGTTGTATCTTAATATTTTCCAGTATGTTTAGAAAGGTGTAGTGAGAATCTTGGGGCATGGTGGGGGATCTGTAGCAAGCCAAATTTGGATTGCAGTCTTACCTAGTGTTAGTTGCACCTGGAGAATTTCAGATGCATTGTGTTAGGCAACTAGCCTGGAGGTGTGAATATCCTTAGTGAATATGGACACTCCTCCACCTTTAGTGTTTCGGTCTTGGTTTTGTGGCTGAAAAGTGTGGTAAGAGTTGTAGCCTGGTATTGCAGGGGTGCTCTCTGGAGCCTTGAACCAGGTCTCAGTTACTGCACAGATATCGATGTTCTCCATTTTTAGGAGTGCTTTGAGAGAGTGCATTTTGAGGTTTAGACTTCTAGCATTGAGTAGCATTACCTTCAGATTTTGCATGCTTGTATCTGTTACAGTGGTGGTTTTGTCCTTTGAATCTTGTCTAAAAAAGGCACTATAGAGGTGGCATGAGCTTTAGCCAGTAATCTGATTCCCAGGGCTGACAGGTGCAGACCATCTCTGGCAAAGCATCATGGTTTGTCAATCATGTTTTCCCAGGCAGACAGATACTGGATCCCCTTTGAATGACACCAGAAGCTTAGCCAATTGTTGAAGTCAATCATTTTGTCCATATACTGTGGTATCATTCTGGCCAAAGGCAGGATGCTACTCAGAGCTAGAGTCATACCCGCCTGGGCCACATGATCCGAGAGATCTTCCATGTCTCTTTTCATGTAGTCCAGGGAGGTACGTCTCAAGTCATTCCCTCCAGCATGGTCAATGACAGAGTCGTATTTGTACTTGTTTTGGAGTGACTTGAGTGCATGCATTATGTGGCAGATCCTGGCACCCGACAGGCAGCTGACTGTAATTCTCTCCTTGCTCAGCCTGGTGAGTGGGACATCAGTGTGCCTGACTATAGAGTCACCTTGCCTTAGGTCTGTTGTTGGGTGGCACACTGGTGTGAGCTATGTGTCACTTTGGTTGTGACTGGTGTTTGTGGGCTTTTCAGCTTCGGAGGTCCTTGTTGCTTGGGCAGGTTAATGTTAAGGGCCTCCGCATATGTGGGTTTAGTGTTGCTATGTGTGGGTGTTGATGGTGTGGGTTTTGAAGGGCTATGAGTTGCTTGAGGTGCAGTGCAGGTGTTAACCTTCTCCTCTTGACTGTCTAGCACAGTCTTGGCCGGAGAGAGCTTTGCTTCCAGTTTGGCTATGTAAGTGCATCTCTCGCAGGTTGTAGTGTTGGGTGGAAGGAGGAGCGGGTGGTTTGTGTACATGAGGCAGTTGCCGCATTGCCCCAGTATGCATTTCCCTCTATTTATCCTGTCCCACCACAGATATGCACTGTTCTTACTTCTGCAGCTCACTCTATTTACCCTGTCCCATTACAGATATGCACTGTTCTTACTTTTACAGCTCTCTCTAGTTAACCTCTCCCACCACAGATATGCACTGTTCTTACTTCTACAGCTTCCTCTATTTACCCTGTCCCACCACAGATACACACTGTTCTTACTTCTGCAACTCTCTCTCTATTTACCCTGTCCCACCACAGATATGCACTGTTCTTACTTCTACAGTTCTCTCTATTTACCCTGTCCTACTACAGATGTAGACTGTTCTTACGTCTACATTTATCTCTATTTACCCTGTCCCACCACAGATGTGCACTGTTCTTACTTCAGCAGCTCTCTCGATTTACTCTGTCCAACCACAGATATACACTGTTCTTACTTCTGCAGCTCTCTCTATTTACCCTGTAGCACCACAGATACACACTGTTCTTACTGCTGCAGTTCTCTCTATTTACCCTGTCCCACCACAGATATGCACTTTACTTCTACAGCTCTCTCTGTTTACCCTGTACCACCACAGATATGCACTTTTCTTACTTTTGCATCTCTATTTACCCTGTCCCATTACAGATACAAACTGTTCTTAATTCTGCAGATCTCTCTATTTACCCTGTCCAACCACATATACACACTGTTCTTTCTTCCACAGCTCTCTCTATTTACCCTGTTCCACCGCAGTTAGGCACTGTTATTAATTCTACAGCTTTCTTTATTTACCCTGTCCAACCACAGATAAACACTGCTCTTACTTCTACAGCTCTCTCTATTTAGCCTGTCCCATCACAGTTATGCACTGTTCTTACTTTTGCATCTTTCTCTATTTACCCTGTCCAACCACAGATACGCACTGTTCTTACTTCTGCAGCTCTCTCTATTTTCCCTGTCCCACCACAGATATGTATTGTTCTAACTTTTACAGCTCTCTCTATTTACCCTGTCCCACCACAGATATACACTGTTCTTACTTCTACAGCTCTCTCTATTTACCCTGTCCCACCACAGATATACATTGTTCTTACTTCTACAGCTCTCTTTATTTACCCTGTCCCACCACAGATATACACTGTTCTTACTTCTACAGCTCTCTCTATTTACCCTGTCCCACTATAAATATGCACTGTTCTTATTTCTACAGCTCTCTCTATTTACCCTGTCCCAATACAGATATGCATTGTTCTTAATTCTACAGCTCTCTCTATTTACCCTGTCCCACCACAGATATGTATTGTTCTAACTTCTACAGCTCTCTCTATTTACCCTGTCCCACCACAAATATACACTGTTCTTACTTCTACAGCTCTCTCTATTTACCCTGTCCCACCACAGATATACACTGTTCTTACTTCTACAGCTCTCTCTATTTACCCTGTCCCACCACAGATATACACTGTTCTTACTTCTACAGCTCTCTCTATTTACCCTGTCCCACCACAGATATACACTCATCTTACTTCTACAGCTCACTCTATTTACCCTGTCTAACAATAGATACACACTGTTCTTACATCTGCAGCTCTTTTTACCCTGTCCCACCACATATATGCACTATTTTAGTTCTTCAGCTCGCTCTATTTACCTTCTCCCACCACACATACAGACTGTTCTTACTTCTGCCGCTCTCTGTCTCTATTTAACCTGTCCAACCACAGATGCACAATGTTCTTACTTCTGCAGCTCTCTCTGTTTACCCTGTCCCACCACAGATACACACTGCTCTTACTGCTGCAGCTCTCTCTACTTACTCTGTCCCACCAAAAATATGCAATGTTCTTTCTTCTACAGCTCTCTCTATTTACCTTCTCCCACCTTAGATATGCAATGTTCTTACTTCTGCATCCCTAACTATTTACCCTGTCCCACCACAGATATGCACTGTTCTTACTTCTACAGCTCTCTCTATTTACCCTGTCCCATCACAGATATGTACTGTTTTTACTTCTGCATCTCTCTCTGTTTACCCTGTCCCACCACAGATACACCCTCTTCTTACTTCTGCATCTCATAGGTTCATAGGTTCATAGGTTGATACTAGGCTATCTGCCCTATGACATTTACAAGCCTCGCCAGAGTGTGTTTGGCTTTCACCACCCTTCTTTGATTAGTTGACTGTGCCTCTGTATAGTAGGTCACAGAAGATAGCCCGTTTAAGGTCTCTATTTACCCTGTTCCACAAAGATATGCACTGTTCTTACTTCTGCATCTCTCTCAATTTACCCTGTCCGACCACAGATACACACTATTCTTACTTCTACAGCTCTCTATTTATCCTGTCCCACTACAGATAAACACTGTCGTTACTTCTACAGCTCTCTTTATTTATCCTGTCCAATCACAGATATGCCCTGTTGTTACATCTGCATCTCTCTCTCTCTCTATTTACCCTCTCCCACTGCAGATATGCACTGTACTTACTTCTGTATCTCTCTATTTACAATGCCCCACCACAGATATGCACTGTTCTTACTTCTGCATCTCTCTCTATTTAACCTGACCAACCACAGATACACACTGTTCTTACTTCTGCAGCTCTCTCTATTTATCCTGTCCCCCACAGATATGCACTGTTCTTACTTCTACACCTCTCTCTCTAGTTACCCTGTCCCACCACAGATATGCACTGTTTTTAATTCTGCATCTCTCTCTATTTACAATGTAACACCACAGATACACACTGTTGTTACTTCTACAGCTCTCTCTATTTACCCTGTCCCACCACAGATATGTACTGTTCTTACTACAGCAGGTCTCTCTTTTTACCATGTCCAACTACAGATACACACTGTTCTTACTTCTGATGCTCTCTCTATTTACCCTGTCCCACCAATATATGCAATTTTATTACTTTTACAGCTCTATCTATTTATCCTCCCCAACCACAGATACACACTGTTGTTACTTCTGCCCCTCTCTCTATCTCTGTTTACTCTCTCCCACCACAGATATGCACTGTTCTTACTTCTGCATCTCTCTCTATTTAACCTGTCCAGCCACAGATACATACTGTTCTTATTACAGCAACTCTATCTATTTACCCTGTCCCACCACAGATATGTACTGTTCTTACATCTGCAGCTCTCTCTATTTACCCTGTCCCACCACAGATTATGCACTGTTACTTCTGCAGCTCTCTCTCTCTATTTACCCTGTCCTGCCACAGATATGCACTGTTATACTTCTACAGCTCTCTCTATGTACGCTGTCCCACCACGGATATGCACTGTTCTTACTTAAGTTCATAGGTAGGTACTAGGCTATCTGCCTGAGGGCATTTATAAGCCTAGCCAGAGTGTTTCAGCTTTCACCGCCCCATTGATTAATTAACTGATCCTCTGTCAAGCAGAGCCAATGAAGTAATCCCAGAGGTATATTTTCTTTTACCCATCCACTCGTCAAGGCTTCTCTTGAAGAGTGTTAGTGAGGGGATCTGCCTAATGTAGTTTGGAATTTTGTTCCAAAGCATGGGGAGTCTCTGTGACAGGAATCTATCCCTCCAGCATGTTCTATTTATTGTTGTGTAGTGGTTTAGCTCACTAGAGCATGTGGCTCACAGTGACTTGGATTTTTTTAGGTGGAGCATGTCCATCAATTCTGAGTTGGACATGGCTTTGTAAGTCAGGCAGAGATCACCTCTGAGTAAGCGATATGTCACTGAGTACAGCCGGAGTTTTTTCAGTCGGGCTGCATAGGACATATGTTTGAGGCCAGTAATCCTCTTGGTGAGGTACTTTTGTGGTCTTTCCAGCTGTTGGAAGTGTCTTGTGAGGTACATCCCAAATGGGGCATTGTAATCTATGATTGGTCTGATGAGTGACGAGTAGGGGGCACTATAACCTCTTTATTTCTAGGTGCGAACCCTTTAGTAATTAGATGGGCAACATAGAAGGATTTCCTAACTACTTCTGCAATATGATTGTCAAAGGAGAGATTACTCTCTACCTGGGTCCCCAGATCTCTTATTACCTCTTCTTTATTAAGGGTGCTGCCACCTATGTGGTAATAAAGTGGGTGTTTTGTTTTTTCCAAACGGGATGACTATGCATTTTTTGGCATTTAGCTTGAGGCCATGACTTTGACACCAGGTGTCCATCTCAGTAAGGCCCTTTTGGAGGATGTCCATGTCAGCCAGAGAGTCAGTTATGACTCCCAGTTTGCAGTCATCGGTGAACTTGGTTAGCCATAGTCCTCCTGTGTTTGCCTGTACTTCTGAGAAGTATATGCTGAACAGGAGCTGATTCTCCTTTCCGTGGATTCTGTTTGGATTTAATAGTTTTTTGGACTTTTGTACTCATTTAGTCCCAGGACCAAGCCTTGCGAGACACCACTTGTGACTGCTTTAGAGTCGGACCTGGAGCCCACTATTCTTACTGTGTGAGTTCTGTCTGTAAGCCAGTTGGCAACCCATCTCATGATGTAGGGGTTTATGTTCAGGCAGGTGAGTTTTTCTCTAATACCCGAGTGGGGAATGGTGTCAAAAGCCTTGCCGAGGTCAAGGTAGGCTATGTGAACCCTCATCTATGGCCTTATTGACTGTCTTGAAGAAGTCAACCAGGTTTAGTAGGCATGATCTGCCCTTAACAAAGCTGAACTGGGTCGGGTCAAATGTTTGGAGGTTCCCAATGTCTTTGTTAATGAGTTCCATGATGATGCGCTCCATAGCCTTGCAGACCAGGCTAGTCAGGCTTATGGGGCGATAGTTACCAGGGTCAATTGTGGCCCCTCCTTTGTGGAGAGTAATAACCGTTGCTGTCCACCATTCTATGGGCATGTAGCCTGTGGAGAGGCTGATGTTGAACAGCGTGTTTAGGTGAGGGGGTTAGTTCATTCTGTAATTCGTGCACCATCTGGCCCCATTGATGCTGTGTTTTTGGCTTTTGAAAGGGTTGTTGTTAAGTTGTCTATCTTGCCTTCATTCTTGCTGGTTGGGTTTGGAGCCGATCCTCGGCTCCGACTCAGCCATCTTCAAAAGCACGAGAGCTGCTTACTGGCTCGAGGCCCCCCTATATCCCATGATGCCTGGCGCTAGATACCCAGATCTCATTTGACGCTTTTGCTGCGAGGTTGTTCTACTGGCTCAGGTCGTATAAAACTTTGTTATTATTATATTTTTCTTGTCAAAACTGTAGTTTTTAGTGTAGAATTAGTCATTAGATTAGACTGTTGTATTGTAGCTAGTTTCTTTCTAGATCCGTTTACCTTCCCCAAGAAACTTGTTTAAGTTAGAGAGTTTCCCCTCCCCCCCTTCTCTCCCTTTCCTCAGAAAGGTTTTTCTGTTTAAGTTAGAGGTTAACCTTTTTCTCTATCTCCTTCCAAAAAAAAAAAATCTTTTATTAATCACTGTTAGTGTTTAGTGATAGCTATCTATAGTTTTTGTTGTAGTAGTGCTTGTAGTTGGTTGTGGTAACTGTAGTGTGTAAAATTTTACTGGTTGGTTACTTTAACCTTTCTGTGTGTGTTCCTGTCCTTGGTTTTCCTCCAGTATGTCCAAGGATCCCAAACCATCCGGATTCAAGAAGTGTGACTCATGCTGTCAGAAGATGTCTCTGACAGATGGTCACACTTCTTGTGTTTATTGTCTGGGCACCGTGCACCTGCAGGACTCTTGCTCGATCTGCCATGCTTTCAGTCCAAGAGTCCTGCAGGAGCGCAAAAATAAATTGATCCTGAGGGGTTTGCTAAAACCCCAAGATTCACCGGCGAAGGCTCAGCCAGTGAAATCTTCCAGACCACCTAAACCGTCAACTCCCAGTTTGGAGCTGTCGTTGGGTGAAGCCACACAATCCATTTCGGCTCCGGCTGGAACCGATGTCCCTTCCTCCCAGTTGGCTCTGACATGTTCTTCGGAGCCGGCTGAGAGTCGGAAAAGATCCAGGTCTCCTTCTTTGGAGTCAAAACATTCAGCTCTGAAGTCGCCCCTGCTCCAATCGGAGCATAGTCATCACTCATCCCACTCTTCTCGGTCCTCTAGACTTTTGGACCATGACTTGGAAAGAGTGGTCAGTAGGCTGTTAAAATCGCAGGCCCTAGCCAAAATGTTGTCCAGCCCTCCTCATCAGGAGTCGGCTCCAGCCACAGCTGTAGATATTCCTCCTCTGACTCATCCTATGGGCTCAGAGCCGGAGTTCATTGGGATTCGAGTCGTGGAACCATCTGCGCCAATACCCTCTCTTTTGTTTCCTTCGTCGGCTCCGATCCTTTCCATGGTACCTTCCCTGGAGGCATCTGGGTACCGAGACTCCCTCGTCAGCTCCGAGGGGGCGAGTGGCATCGGACCCTTGTCTGACCTCACTCTCCCCCTCGGGGCTTCGGCTCAGGTGAGCTTGGCTCCCACATCTGCCTCGGAGCTGTCCCCCTCGGTGCGGGGAGGGCTTCTGGTTTCTTTGGAGCCGGAGTCCTCTCTGCATCCGGGCAGGGATGCCTTCGAGGTGATGAAGAGTGTACTGGCCCCTGAGTCAGTCCCACGATCAACCCCATCGGCTCATCCCCCTAGGGTGCCTGCGTCAGCCTCTGCCCCTCTTCCAGACCCCAAGTGTGGGGATCCAGCACTCCAGGACACCCCTTTGGGTGTATCCTCCTCTTCCGAGTCCTCCCCTGATCATTCAGAGGAACCACCTCACAAGATGAAATGCAAGAGGAAGCATGTTGACTCCCCCAAGTCTGTCACATTGGATACCGACTTAGAGGAGTCGGAAGGGTCCCCAAGATCCCCCTCTGAAGATGTCTCCTTCTCAGACATCCTTGAGATGCTTATGCAGAGGGGGAACTGGACTACCCTAAGCCCTTCTGAGGATGAGTCGGTATTCCTGGATGTGTTTGGATCCCGACCTTCCACCTTCTGGGTATCTCCGCCTTTCGACCCACTGATGTCTGTGGTGGCTTGGAAGGCATGGATGGCTCCAGACACAGTGGAACCGACCCCTAGAAGGCCTGCCAAATTCATTACTGCACCGCAGGACAAACAGTTCTTGACCAAAGGTGTCCCCATTGGTGCCATGGTGGTAGCAGCGACCACAAAGAAGGAGTTGGCTGAAACTTCTTCATCTGTCCATCCCCCTAACAAGTAGTCCAGGATGATGGACAGATATGGGAAGCGGATGTTCTCTTCAGTGACCTTTTCCATGCGGTCCCTGAATTACCTGTGCCACTTTACCCGTCTTCAGAGGGATCTCCTGAAAGAGCTTGGAGATATTCTCCAAGATCCATCAGCTGAGGGGGTCCAGGCTAAGGCAGCCTCCCAGCTGGCGACTCTTAATTCAGTGGTAAACTCCTCCATGAGGCTCATTTCATATGCAGCTGATGGTGCGAGTAGAGCTGCAGGCACAGGCGTGGCCCTAAGGAGGCACGCTTGGATGCAGCTATGTAACTTTGTGGAACCTTTCAGAGCATCTTTTACCAACACCCCCTTTGATGGTTCCTCTCTTTCCGGATCACAGGTGAAAGATACCCTTACCAGGTGTGAGCAGGAAGGCAAGACTCTCTCTGCCGTAGGAGTCCATTTTTCCACTCCTTCCAGACAATATCCTAAAGGTCAGAAGAGTGGAAAGATGTGGTTCTGAAAATCCCAGGGAGTCTTGCCGGACACACGTGGTGAGTTCCCATCTAGGGGCAGAGGAGGGAACAATAACAGACGCCGCCCTTGTGGCAGAGGGGGTCTGCAAAATCAGGGCAGCAGAGAATCTTTCTCTGAGAAGCCCTTCCAGCATCCCTGAAGGGTTGCCCGGCTGCCCACCTCTGGAGGCAGTTGGGGGAAGATTATCACTGTACACAAGAGCCTGGCAAGACATAACACAAGACAAATGGGTACAGTCCGTCATATCCGGAGGCTACAGAATTCCCTTCGTTCGCACCCACTTGAGGTCAAACAAGTCCCATAAAGACATCCCACCCAATCTAAGGGACCAAGCAGTGCAAGAAGTCTCAAAACTGCTGAGAAAAAGGGCCATCCAACAAGTCCCAGCAGACCAACAAGGATCCGGAATTACTCCAGGTTCTTTTTGGTACCAAAAAAGACAGGGGACTGGAGACTCATTTTGGATCTCAGCAGACTAAACAAGTCTGTACAAAGAACGAAGTTCCTGATGGTCATGCTTCAGTCCATTTTACCCTTCCTGGGTCAGGACAATTGGATGTGCTCCATAGATCTTCAGGATGTGTACTACCACATCAAAATGGACAGACGCTCCAGAAGATTCTTTCGCTTCCGGCTGGGAGCCAGCCATTATCAGTTCAGAGCTCTGCCCTTTGGTCTCACCACAGCCCCCAGGGTGTTTGCCAAATGTATGGCAATAGTTACCGCTCACCTGAGACAGCAAGGATTCCAGGTGTTTCCATATCTCAATGACTGGCTCCTCACTGCTACCACCAGACATCACCTTCTGCGAGCCAGAGACTGCACTATCGACACTTGCTCCAGGATAGATATCACAATAAATTTCAAAAAGTTTGCATTGTCGCCCTGTCAGTCTATCACCTTTATAAGCACAAATTTAAATACCAAAGACATGTTAGCGAGCCTCCCACCAGACAGGGTGTTAGTGATTAGTCAGCATGTCAAGGTTTTATTAGCATGCAAAAGAATTCAAGCCAGGTTTGTCCTTCCAACTCTGGGTCTCATGGCAGCAGCGATTGTACTTGTCCCTCTAGCTCATTTTCACATGAGGATTCTCCAGTGGCTTCTTTTCACTCAATGGTCCTTCCAGCAGCTTCCCATGTCTTACATGATTATGATCACACAAGCATGCAAGAAGCACCTTGTGTGGTGGATGGTCTCCACATCAGTGCTCCACAGCAGACCATTTGTTCTCCCCCCTCCAGTGGCTACAGTGAACACAGACACCTCCCTGATTGGGTGGGGGGGGGGCATTATCAGGGCAGAACAGTCCAACGCACCTGGCAACCTCACGAGTACCATCTGCACATAAATGTCTTGGAGATGAGGGCCGTGCTCTTAGCGTTGCAGACTCTTCAGGACTCTCTTCCTACCCGGACCATTGCAATTCAAACGGACAATATGTCTGTAGTGTGGTACATCAACAAGCAGGGCGGAACCAGGTCCTACCCCCTATGTCGAGAAGCACTCAGACTCTGGCAGTGGGTGATCTCTTTCCAATGGTTTCTGATTGCAATGCACATCCCTGGGAGGTCCAACGTCATAGCAGACAGGCTGAGCAGAGCAATTCTCATGCCTCATCAGTGGTCTATGAACCAGGTAGTTGCGGACCAAATCTTCCGCAAATGGGGCCAACCTTGCTGCAACATTTTTGCAACTCCCTTCAACAGCAAGTGCAGAGATTTCTTCTCTCTCCTTCCACTTCCTGGGCATTCCCCCAGATACGCTCTAGTCCACGATTGGCCTCAGGAGCTTCTTTATGCATTCCCTCATTTTCCCCTAATCCCGAAGCTAATTCAGAAAGCTACCGTATTGGGTTGCAAAATGATCCTCATTGCTCCTTACTGGCCTCGACAAATATGGTTCCCGTTCCTGCATTGCCATCTTCTTGAGCAGCCTTGGACTCTGGACCTAGTTCCAGACCTCCTGATTCATCAATCGGGTGGGCTGCACCAGTCCCTACACTCTCTCCAGCTCACGGCTTGGTTGCTCCACTTCCAACCCTAGCCAGGCTCCCAGATATCTCCCCCTCTGTGCGCAAAATCCTTTTGTCATCACACAAGTCTACAACCAGAAAAACTTACGTTAGTAAGTGGAAACTTTTTTCTTCCTGGGCAGAGGCAAAAAGTATAGACCCCTTTTCAGCCCCTGTACACTACATTTTGGAGTTTCTTGCGGAGCTCTTCCATGCTGGGTCCGCTTCCACTACAATTTGAGTTCAGTTAACTGCAATTTCAAATTTTCACATTGGCCTGTCGGAAAACAATATCATGTCCCATAAGCTGTGTAAAGCTTTTCTCAAAGGAACCACTCTGCGCAGGCCCCCAGTGAGAGATCCTCCGCTACCGTGGGATCTAAATTTGATTTTAGCTTCTTTAATTTTGCCCCCTTTTGAACCTGCAGCTTCTTGTTCATTGAAGTTTTTATCTTGGAAAACCCTTTTTCTAGTAGCTATTACTTCAGCCAGAAGAGTTTCGGAACTACAGGCTCTTTCTATCCGTCCCCCATACCTCGTGTTTCACAATGACAGGGTTGCTCTTAGGACTAATCCTTCCTTTCTTCCTAAGGTCTCTTCAGAGAGTAACTTGAATCAGTCCATAGACCTTCCAGTGTTTTTCCCTAACCAGTCCAACAGGGCGGAATATAAGTTGCATCATTTAGATGTTTACAGGCAGCTACGCTTTTAGTTGCATAGAACCAAAGACATTAAAAAATCAGATCGACTTTTCCTGTCTTATGCAGTAGGTAAACAAGGTCTTCCGGTCTCCAAGGTAACCTTATCCAGGTGGTTGACTTCTATCATCACATTCATATATCAACTCAGGAATAAAAGATTAACAATCAAACCAAAAGGTCACTCCACCAGAGCTTTAGCTACTTTGGTGGCTTTTCAGGCTAGGTTACCCATGGAATCTATTTGTGCTGTGGCTACATGGGCCAACCCACATACCTTCATTTCGCATTACAAGTTGGATTTGGTTTCCAGGAGCAGAGCTGATTTTGGTTCCACTGTTCTGAAGAGTCTCTTCCGATGAGCCACCCAGGGTTTTAGGTGCTAGGGACGCTGTCCCAACCAGCAAGAATGAAGGCGAGATAGACAACTTAACATAAAGAAGTTATGTACCTACCATAACGTTCTATGTTAGTTGTCTTCCTCTCGCCTTCTTTCTTGTGTCCCACCCTCCATCCCCCTATCCTAGTGGACCGAGAAGAATTCTTCTTGATTTTTCACTGGCTGAGTCTTCTCTGGCTATTTCTTTCTGACTAGTAGTCTCTCCAGTAGGATTTATGCATTCTAGGATAGGATTCCCTTATTATTATGTCTGCAGTTAGACTTACCAAACGAGATCTGGGTATCTAGCGCCAGGCATCATGGGATATAGGGGGGCCTCGAGCCAGTAAGCAGCTCTCAAGCTTTTGAAGATGGCTGAATTGGAGCCGAGGATCGGCTCCGAACCCAACCAGCAAGAAAGAAGGCGAGAAGAAGACAACTAACATGGAACGTTATGATAGGTACATAACTTCTTTTTTAAACCTGTGCGTCTGTGACTTCCGGGACACTACACTTTTCTGGTATTGTTGTGGGCCCCTTAGGGGGTGAGAGGGGGGTGAAGTTTGCACTGAATCTATCTGCCAAGGTGTTGGTAATATCAGTAGGTTCGGTATATTTTGTGCTATTTTGCAGTAGTTCAGTGCATATCTGCGAGTTGCCACTTAGATTCTTAACATAGCTAAAGAAGGCTTTGTGGTTATCTTTTGAATCCTTGGCTATATTTCTTTCGAAGTTAGCCTTGGATGATTTTATGAGGGACCTTAGTTTGTTACTGATACTGATCAGGGATGTCTTTCCTTCTTGGGATTTGCTTTTTTTCTGAACTAGTTTCCTCCTTCTGTTGTATGGCTTGTTTATGGCAGGGGTCCACCAAACTGTTTTCCTTCTCTTAGAGGAGTGAGTCTGGATTTTGCTAGGCATGGCATGATCCATGCATCCTTGTAGGTGCTCATAGAGTGCATTTGTAAAGGTTTCTGCATCTTGGGCAGCGTTATCTTTTAGCATGGGGGCTGTGAAACTTACCACCTCTGTCTTAAGTAAGGTGAAGTTTGCTTTAGAAAAGTTTTTTACTGTGGTTTCCTTAGTTGGGGGTGGTGGTGGGGTGTGGACATCCAGAGTGATTAGTTTATAGTCTGATCTAACCAGTGATGGGTTGACCTCTGGTGTGGAACACCTGTCACTAGGGTTGCCACCCCTCTGTTTTTTTTTTCCGGACTATCCAGAAATCAAACTGATTCTCCGGTAGTCCAGAAAACACTTTACACACTCCAGTATTCTGTTTCAAAAAGGAAACAGACTATCAGAGTTTGTAAATTGGCTGACTTGCTATGCTTTTTAACAGAAAAGCATAGTAAATCAGCCGAAGGCAGGCAGCAGGAATGGAAAAAGAGGGTGTTCCCTGTTGAGTGATATCATCATGACATCACAAAATGGGTGGAATGTGGGCAGGGGAGTGGGTGGGGTGGGCAGGGTTATTGGTGATGCAAGAGGTGTGGCTTTACTCTGGTTTTAGCCACAACAAAAGGTGGCAACCCTACCTGTCGCCCATGTTGGTGATGACCAGGTCCAATATATTTTCACTTCTGATAGGGGAGTTTACTAGCTGATCCAGAGCATTTGAGTTGATGAATTCCAGGAAGCGCTGGGCCTGGGAGTTTGTACTTGAGTAGTTTTCCAAGTTAATGGTAGGGTAATTGAAATTGCCCATATCAGGGTGTTCGGTAGGACCTTCATGTTTTCCAGTGTTTCCAGAAAGGTGGAGTGGTGGTCCTGGGTCATGGAGGGTGATCTGTAGCAGGCCACAATTTTCATTGCAGATTTGCCCGATGTTAGTTGCACATGGATGATCTCAGAAGTATCATGCTGCACCACTAACCTGGAGGTGTAGGTATCCTTGATGAATATGGATACACCCTCTCCTTTTGTGTTTCGTTCTGTGTTCTGTGGTCGAAACATGTGGTATGAGTTGTAGCCCGGTAGTGCTGGGGTGCTCTCTGGAGCCTTGAACCAGGTTTCAGTTACTGCACAGATGTCGACATTCTCCATACTGAGGAGTGCTTTGAGCATGTGTATTTTGAGATTTAAACTCCTGGCATTGAGTAGCATAACCCTCAGTTTTTTGTTAATTGTGCTGTTTGCGGAGGTGGGTTTGACTTTTGAAACTTGCCTAAAAAAGGCACTATGGGGGCAGCAAGAGCCTTGGCCAGTGTTTGAAAGCCTAGGGGTGATAGGTGCAAGCCGTCTCTTGTGAAGCAATGTGGCTTGTCAAGCATGTCATCCCAGGCTAGCAGACATTGGATCCCCTTTGAATGACACCAGAAGCTTAGCCAATTGTTGAAGCTGGACTGGAGAGTACACCTGAAATTGCCCTTTGGTCATGCCTGAATAGTAGGGTGAGCTGCTTAGTCACTTGGTTGGTGAGGGGTGAATAAAGAGCCTTGCCCTGCTGGGCAATCAAGTGTCAGAGTATATTAGTACTTGCTATTAGGTCTGAGCAAGTGCTGGGCTGTAAGATGCTTTTTGTGTGCTTAGGTTGAGAGCTAGACTAGTTTCAAGGGAAAAACTAAAGAGGAGACTTAGTGGAGCTGGGAATAATTTAACCGTAGCTAACCGGCGCTGCCCGGTGCGCAAAACCATGCAAACTCGGTTTTTATAGTAGGGAAATGAAAGAGCAAGAAATTACCCAAAATGGACAATAAACTACTAACTTCTGAGCTGGAATCACTCCTCCAGGGACAGATAGGCTGTTCAAAGCTCCCTTCTCTCACAGGTGAACAGAAAAACTTCCTTCTATCCAAGTAAAGTATGGGCAACTCAGAAGCTAGTATCGCAGCCCTGAATTCAGAACTAGCTTGAAAACTGGCCTATACTAGCTTAGAAAGGCGGGAAAGAAGGATTTTTTTTTTGTTTTTTTGAAAAGATAAGGCAAAAACAGTAAAAACTACACTTAAAACAGCTTTAAATGACTACAAACAATCAGAAAAGGCCATCACACTTTAGTGTGTATCCTACAACAGTTAAACAAATTATTTAAACCAAAAATGACTTTTTAAAAGTGCAGGCAGTCAAATAAGTACAATATGTGAAAAAAACAAGCTTTTAAATCACAATAAACGCTGAAAAATCTGTGTTTAGGTAGAAAACAGTTAAGTACAGCAAGAAAGTACAGAAAACGAATACTTAATCACTCCAAAGTCTCTCTTCTAAGCTAGGAGGCTTGTATCAGTTTAAGGCTTTCTAGGGCTACCCAGTAGGTTAATTACAGGAAAGATGGGAAACAAGTGCAGATGTGGTCTTTTAAACCAGAAAGTTGAAAGAGATGGACAAACTGTCCAAATGGTCAATAAACTACAACTTCTGGGCCAAGAACCACTCCTCTCAAGGTAGACAGGCTACCTAGTGCTTACCACTCCCACTGATAAGCTAGAAGGCTTTCCTCCAACAAATATAGGCTTGTGGGGCTCAGAAGCTTACCAGCAGTCCTGGATACAGCAACTCTGTATCTAGACTAGGCTAGTTACAGGAAAGGGGGGAAACAAGTGCAAGTGCAGTTTCAAACCAGAAAGTTGAAAGAGATGGGAAAAAACTGCTCAAACAGCCAATAGCTACAATTTCTGGGCCAGGGACCACTCCTCTTGTGGTAGATAGGCTACCTGATGCTTACCACTCCCACTGATAAGTTAGAAGACTTCCCTCCAACACGGAAAGGCTTGAGGGGGCTCAGAAGCTTACAGAGAGCCCTGGATACAGGAAATCTGTACCTGGACTACACTAGTTACAGGAAAGGCAGGGACCAAACGCAAAACAGGCTTTTAAATCATGAAAGTAGAAAGATATGGAAAAACTGCCCTAATGGCCAATGAACTACAGTTTCTGGGCCAAAACCCACTCTTCCCATGGTAGAGAGGCTACCTAGTGCTTACCACTCCCACTGATAAGCTAGAAGGCTTCCCCTTCAACACAGACAGGCATGGGGGGGCTCAGAAGCTTACCAACAGTCCTGGATACAGCAAGTCTGTATCTGAACCTAGACTAGTTACAGGAAAGGCAGGAAACAAGCTTAGAATTTTTTTTTTATTTTTATTTTATTTTAGAGAAAAGCAGCTAAAACAGCAGTAAATACAATTCAAATTGCAGTGCAGGCCAGCACACCCGAGTGTGTAGCAACACTATGGCAAACACAGTTCAAATAAATGCAATTAAATTAACAAATGACTAAAAAACAAGTGCAGAAGGAAGTAAATTAGAAGGCTACTAACAAGCAGTAATAAGTGCAGAGTAAGAGCAACTGAACAGATAACAGAACACAGAACAGCAACTAAGACAGTTAGACAAAGTCTATGAAATAAAAGTAAGAACAGTGCATATCTATAAGACAGTTAGACAAAGTCTATAAAATAAAATTAAGAACAGGGCATATCTATTACTTTTGCATTTCTCTCTATTTACCCTGTCCCACCACAGATATACACTGTTCTTACTTCTACAGCTCTTTCCTTTTACCCTGTCCCACTACAGATATACACTGTTCTTACTTCTACAGTTCTCTCTATTTACCATCTTCCACCACAGATGCGCACTGTTCTTACTTCTGCAGCTCTATCTATCTACCCTGTCCCACGTCCCACCACAGATACACACCGTTCTTACTGCTGCAGCTCTCTCTATTTACTCTGTCCAACCAAAGATATGCACTGTTCTTATTTCTAAAGCTTTCCCTATTTTCCCTCTTCCACCACAGATATGCACTGTTCTTACTTCTGCAGCTCTATCTAGTTACCCTGTCCAACCACGTATACACACTGTTCTTACTTTTGCAGCTCTCTCTATTTACCCTGTTCCATCACAGATACGCACTGATCTTACTTCTGCAGCTCTCTGTTTAACCTGTCCCACCACAGATTTGCACTGTTTTTACTTCTGCAGTCCCCTCTCTCTCTCTATTTACCCTGCCCCATCACATATATGCACTGTTCTTACTTCTACAGCTCTCTCTGTTTACCCGGTCCCACCACAGATACACACTCTTCTTATTTCTGCCTCATCATCATCGTCTCCTTTCAACTTATCCCAGTTAGCAGTCACCACAGCTGAACAATGGTCTACAGAATAATTGGCAGTGGAGTTTCATGGTGCTGAGTTTCTAGCCCGGCACGCAAACTTCCACAGAAGGCACACACATGCACACACTCATACTTAGGGCCATTTGAGAGTGTCCAATCCACCTACAGCATTTCTTTGGGATGTGGGAGGAAACTGGAGTACCCAGAGGAAACCCACACGACCACAGGGAGGATATGCAGACTCTGCACAGAATGCACCCCAGCTGAGAATTGGACCGGAGAACCTCTTGCTGTGAGGTGGCAATGCTAACCGCTGCATGACCGCGGCCACATCTCTCTCTCTATTTACCATGTCCACCACAGATATGCACTGTTCTTATTTCTACAGCTCTCTCTATTTACTGTGACCCACCACAAATGTGCACTGTTCTTACTTCTGCAGCTCTCTCTCTATTTACGCTGTCCCACCACAGATATGCACTATTCTTACTTCTGCAGCTCTCTCTCTATTTACCCTGCTCACCAAAGATATGCACTGTTGGTACTTCTACAGCTCTATATTTACCCTGTCCCACCACAGATATGCACTGTTCTTACTTCTATATCTCTCTGTTTACCCTGTCCCACCACAGATATGCACTGTTCTTACTTCTATATCTCTCTGTTTACCCTGTCCCACCACAGATATGCACTGTTCTTACTTCTACAGCTCTCTCTATTTACCCTGTCCCACTACAGATACATACGGTTCTTACTTCTGCAGCTCTCTCTATTTACCCTGTCCCAACACATATACACACTGTTCTTACTTCTGCAGCTCTCTCTCTCTATTTACCCTGTTTCATCACCGACACACACGGTGGTGGAGCTGCGGTAGCATTGTCACCTCATAACAAGGCATTGTCCCGTTCGATTCTCAGCTAGAGCGTCTTCTGTGTGGAGGCATACGTGAATGGGGTGTGCCTTTGTTGAAGGTTGTGCATCAGGGCTGGTAACCCGGTATGTAAAAATCCACTACCAGTCATTAGCGGACCGGAGTTCCGCTGTGGCGACCCCTAACCGGGAAAAGCCGAAAGACACAAACACAAACAAATCACAGACACACACTGGGGTTAAGCATATTGTCTTTTTCTTCTCTGTTCCAGCTGTGCTGTCCTGCCTCATCGCAGTTTTCTTCCTCCTGTCTCCATGTACTGCACATACCCAGGCCCAATTAGTTACCCTCCGAACTGCTTGAGAATGACTGACACAGACAGAAAGCTCTCAGTCAGCTTTGACTGAGTAATGTGAGGTTCTAACATCCCAGTCCTTCTGCAAGCTCTGCACCCATCTCTACCAACAGGCTCCTAAACCAACTTGTCTTATCACACTTAACATCACTTAAGTCATCTGAGAGATCAATCTGTCCTCCACTCCACTTTCTCCTTCTTCTTACCCTTGCATTTTAATATTTTTAACAATTTGAATACTGCCTGCACTGACTTGCTCATATTTGTCTGATTTTTAATCTACTGTTACTTTTAATTACATTAGTTACTTCTGGTTACTCACACTGATCTAAATGTTTGTACCTCTCCCTTACCTCACTTGTCTTTTTTGTATTCTCCCATATGCTTTGGTCTGTCAATCTGTCCTTCCAAACTACTTGAACTTGAACTTTTCATACTATCCAATTATTTTCTTGCAGAAAACAAGAGCTAAGGCGCTATGGGAAAAATATCTAACTTTATTATTATTTGAATACATATATTTATTTTTCACATTATTTATTTCCAGTTTGACTACCGGGGAAGTCTACTGGGCCCAGAGGACCCATTTTCAGTGGAGTTACAGTACCGATAAAAAGTGTAAAAGATACATTGTAAAGAACAGTTTACAAAATATGTACATTCAGTATCACACATAGTTAAACAAAATTTATTATGGTTGATCCTGAGGGTTATACAGGTTCATTTATGAAAACACTCTTGTAAAAGCAATGTGGAAACACTGTATGCACACCATTAAAAAGAAAGTAGAAAAAGACTTTGCATGCGCTCATTTAAATTATGATGCTATTTACAATATTTACACAATAGAGTCATGGGATAAATGGCTCTAGAACTTTTGGAGTGCTAGGATACACTCATAGTAGATTAGCAGTGGGAGATTTAGAGACAATAGGAACCTAACCTAGGAGAAAGAGAAAAAAACACCTAGGGGCATGTTCTTAGATAGATTTAGGTTGGGTGAAGGCAGGTACATTTCCATTTAGTGGACAGATGTTTGAAAAGCTGGGTTTTGAAGTTTTCAGAGTTTGTTATTGTTCTTAGAGGGGAAGGGAGAGAGTTCCATGTCTTACCTATTGTGAAAGAGAGGAGAAGTTGGCCAGCAGGACTTTTAGGTTTGTTGATAGCAATAAGGTTTTGATGTTCAGATCTGAGAGTTCTGTTTGGGGTGTAAGGAGGAAGGATATTTGCAAGAGCAGGACAATTAGTAGGGTGAAATATAAGTCTGTGTGCAGTGGTGAGTTGGAGGTAATTTAGGTAGTTTGGGAGTTCTAGCCAATTCAGAGATTGTAGGGTAAGGCATTTATAAGCCTTGGCTTTCACCACCCTTTTAGATTAGTTGACTGTGCCTCTGTATAGTAGGTCACAGAAGGTAGCCCTTTTAAGGTTAGTTTACTATACCTCTGTCAAGCAGGGACACAGAAGAGATCCCAGGGGTAAACTTACAATCTCCCATCCACTCGTCAAGATTTCTCTTGAAGAGGGTCATTGAGGGGCTCTACCTAACATGGATTGGGATTTTGTTCCAGAGTGAGGGGAGCCTCTGGGATATGAATCTGTTCCTCCAGCATGTCCTATTTATTTCTGTGCTGAGGTTCAAGTCCCTGGAGTGTGTACCTCTAAGGGATTTGGATTTCCTGAGGTGAAGCATGTCCATTAATTCTGGGTTGGACATGTCTTTATACGTCAGACATAGATTGCCTCTGAGTAGGCGGTACGCAAATGAGTAGAGCTGGAGTTTCTTTAGCCGAGCTGCATAGGGCATCTGTTTGAGCCCCTTGATCCTCTTGGTGAGGTACTTTTGGGGTCTTTCCAGTTGCTGCAGGTGTCGGGTAAAGTACATCCCAAATGGGGCATTATATTAAATTATGGGCCTGATAAGTGATGAGTAGAGGGGCACAATGACCTCTCTTGATCTAGATGTGAATCCTTTCATGATAAGGTGGGCTATATAGAAGGTATTTCTGACTACTTTGGCAATGTGATTGTCAAAAGAGAGATTGCTGTCTACTTGGGTCCCCAAGTCCCTAATTACTTCTTCCATATTTAATGGATTACCACCTATGTGGTAATTTGTGGGCACTTTGTTTTTCCCAAAGGGGATGACTATGCACTTTTTGGCATTTAGCTTTAGACCATGGCTCTGGCACCAGTTATCCGTCTCTGTGAGACCCTTTTGGAGGATACTTGTGTCAACCGGAGAATCGATTACAGCACCCAGTTTGCAGTCATCTACGAACTTGGTCAGCCATAGTCCACCCGTGTTATCCTGTACCTCTGAGAAATATGTACTGAACAAGAGAGGTCGCAGGACTGAGCCTTGTGGGACGCCACTTGTAACTGGTTTAGAGTCTGACATGGCACCTGCTATTCTGACCATGTGGGTTCTATCCCTGAGTCAGTTTGCAACCCATCTTGTGACATAGGGGGTCGATATTTAAGCTGGTGAGCTTATTTATGATGCCCGAGTGGGGTATTGTGTCGAAGGCTTTTGCAAGGTCCAGGTAGGCTGTGTGGACTACCTTCCCTTCATCTATGGCTTTGGTAACTGTTTCAAAGAAGTCGACCAGGTTCAAGAGGCAATATCTGCCCTTAACAAAGCTGAATTGGGTAGGATCCAGTGTCTGGAGGTTCCCAATGTCTTTGTTTATGATGTCCATGATTATATGCTCCATAGCTTTGCAGACTAGGCTAGTCAGGCTTATAGGGTGATAGTTTCCGGGGTCTGTTGTAGCACCACCTTTGTGGAGTGGGACCACTGTTGCTGTATGCTATTCCTTGGGTACATATCCTGTAGTAAGGCTGAGATTGAACAGTGACTTTATATGAGGGTTTAGTTCTTCTTGGAGCTCATGTAAGATGCAGCCCGGGACACCGTCTGGTCCCATTGATGCTGTGTTTTTTGCTTTGGAGAGGGCAGCTCTCACCTGTGCAGCTGTGATCTCAGGAAGGCTACACTCTGTTGGGATAGACATTTGCTCTTTTGGGGGGGAAGGGGGGAGTAGTTTGCACTGAACCTTTCTGCCAGGATGTTGGCAATGTCTGTGGGTTCAGTGTATTTTTTGTCTCTGGAGGCATCTAAAGGCATCCAATACATCCCCTATATCAGAAACTTTTTTATTGTTTCTTCCTTCATGAAACACACTCACAATATTATTTTCAATAGAGTGTCTTTTAATTCTCAATGCTAGATTACACATGTACTTTGGAGAAACCTATAAAGAATTTAATTTTAATTTTTCTAAAGCTAAGTTAGTTTTGTGGGTTAAGATATCATTATATTTTTTATTTAAAGATTCAATTTCTTTTTTCTTGTTTAAGAAAGTTTTTGTACTATCATTGTTAATTAATATGATTTGTTTTTGTAAGTTAGATAGTTTGGACTCCCATTCCTTTGTTTTATTATTAAACCATGTAATAATTCTGCCATATAAATAAACTTTCAAGTAATCCCAGATAATTACTATGTTTACTTTACTATTTAGATTTGTATAAAAAAATATATTTCTGAATCTAACCAAGGTTTAAACTGTTTTAATTTGGTAATATAGGCTGGAATTCTTTTAATGTAAGACAATTTTTTAAAGTCTGTTTGGAGTTGAAAAATGAGTGCATTATGATCAGATGTAGGACACAGGATTATTGTAAAGTATTATATTTTTGTTTTTAGATCTTGAGATATAAAAACGTTATCAGTTCTAGTATGAGTCTTATATCTAAAATCACAATGAGAAAAATCCAATGAGTTATTATTTTTAAGATAAAATAAATCAAATAGCTGTAAATTATCTATCCATTTTTTTAAATTCTTCCCTATAGAGGTAATACGAAAATATTTTTTATTAGAAGTTTCTGAATCATTGAATAAACAGTTAAAGTCCCCTCCTAGGATCAGGCTACCCTTTGAATTTTTAATTATAGGTTCTAAGTGTTTTTATTATTGTTCTTACTCCAATACCAGAAAACAAATAAGCGTTAACTAATGTCCAAATCATATTACTATATTTTATTATTATAATTGATAGAAGACCTTCATCTTCGTAATTATAAATAATTTGAGGAGAGATAATGCTTTTCTTCCATAATTAGCTGTGGTCTGGTCGCTCTTTGCTTTTTTACTGGATTTCTTATATTTTGATTGACCAGTTTGCACACATCACGTTTCTGTTTTGGATTATATTATTTTCTTCCATAATGTTAATACTCCTTTAGTTTTTTTGACATATGAAGAATTGAATATTCTTATGTATTCATTTTGATTCCAAATAAAACTATCATTAATTTCAAAATGAGTTTCTTGTAGAAAAATTACTTGTGCTTTATTTAATTTCAAGTATTTTAATAAGTTAGATCTTTTCACTGGGTTATTTAAACCATTAACATTTAGAGAAAGAAAGGTTAATTCTATCTTATTTACTCAAAGGTTGGGAATTTTAAAATGATATGGTAACAAATACTTGTATTATTTAAATCATGCATATCCTTCTTGAGAAAGCTATATTTTGTAAATAAATTGCTAACTCTCATTAAAAGATAAAACTTAGTATTAAGCTGAGGCCTGAAAAGGGAAAAATAAAATTTTAAAGAATAAGTTAACTTCAGTAAAACATTTATTTGACATGGAATAAAATCCATTCCTAACCTGAGAGGACAAAGATATCCAGTCAGATTATCCATCATACCAAAGAATTGAATACTATTGCCTAATTTGAGGCTCCAATATATATAATCTATGTATATTCTATAAGTTAATTAGTACGAGAGAACAACAAAAAAATTGATGTAATATATAAGTTGATTGTGATCAGTGTATTTAGACTTAAATAGCTAAGAGAAAAAAAAAACAAAGAAAAGAAAAGAATTAATTAATTGTAAGGAACATATTTCTATTACTATATGAATTTTTGCAGAATCAAATTATTAATAGTTTAATAGTGTATATGTATGAATAGGTTATCAAAAGATAAGTATTTAAGTAAACACTTGATTATATAAGCAATAGTATCCGAATTGATAAGTAAACAAGTATTGTTAACATCAGTGAGAAGAAACAATAAAACATTAGATTCATCATTTGATGACATTATATAAAAATAATAATATGGTTAAATATTTAATAAACTAAAAGTCCCTAAAATATCATACAGTCTTCACTAAACAAGTAATAGAAGCCTGACTAACAATAAATGGAGACGTTTTATCAAAATATTTCAAGGTTAAATGTATTGTAAGTCAGACTATGACAATTTCAAAATACTTAATATTTCTCTATTTTTATTATGAAGGGAAGTGATGTTAGTATAATACAACTGATAACTAAATTAATAAATATCCTGTTAATCAACATGTGCTAATAGCTAAAAAAGACATTAGCATACTTAGAAAAGCATTCAAGAGATGTAATAAGTCATAAGACACTAAATAAATGAAATTGTATTGGTCATCATTTCATTAATATTTCTAATTAAATATATAACTAGTTGCAGTTACCCAAAATTTTTAAGCTTTTCACAGCAAAATGTTGTCATTGTCTCACTATTCCGTAGTCAATTTATAGAATTTAATATGATTTAATAGCATTACATCACACCTACTGGTATGTAATACTTTATTAAGTAATTCCAGTAATATATAATTGAAATGTGCTGTATTTACCAAGTTTAGAGCAAAGGAAAAAAGCAAGCGGAATTTAGTGCTCTAAACAATATTTGTCATTTGGGACATTCCATTAAATTTCATCATGACCTCATGCATTACCCAGAATTCCATACTCTCCACCTTTTAAATTCTCAGCAGGAAGACTGCTTATGATAACATAGCAACTTAATGAAAGCTGAAGACTTTAAAAAGATCTGTGATACAAACTCAGCGGCATAAAGCACAAAGCCACTGTAGAAATTATTAATTACTTACAAGTGATGTTAGTTATACAAAGTTTGCTTCCCAAAAAAAGCTTGTATCAATTGCCATTTATAAGTCTATAAGCAATATTACTAATTAAAGGAATGCAGTTAATGTCCTAGGCTTCTGTCTAGACTTAAAGAGAATTCCATGTATACAGAATCAGACCGGGAATATTTAAAATAGCTTTTTATGTGTACCTGTGACTCACAGAAACTATTTATCTCTGAGTGAAGATATTAATAAGGATGCCATGCTAACAACAAATCTATTCATTTCATTTAAAGCATGTTTACTTTTGTTTTTAATGCTTATATGTTGATAACAACCATTATATCAAGTAACTAGCACCCTTGACAAGATTCGTAATATATGATCAATTAAGATAAAGCACAGAGCCGCCACAAGTATAATCAAATGTTACGAGCGATGCTAGTAAAATGAAATCTGTTTTCCAACAGTAGTTAATGTTTTTTTAGTGCGTGAATGTTTTTAATAATTGAACATACAACCATTATAGCAAGTATGTAAATACTAGTGTATGCGATTACAAATACAAAACGTATGAGAAGCCAAAATGTTCACTTATTCAGTATATTTATCTATTCAGATGTTCGGGCATGACGTCATCTTTAATTAGCATATCACTGCTTTAAGTTGTTATGGGAACCAGTTCTATGTGAAAGCCAGATACAATATTAACTAACATTACTTTTAAACTACTATAGTTTTAAATAAACATTTTTTAATATCTTACATACCATCTAGGCAAGTACTAACTATCGGAACAACATTAAATAAAGCAATATAAACAGTATGTTAGTTCCATAAAAAAAAATATATATATATATATATATATAAAATAAAGGGAAACAAAACATAAATGCTCATCATAGCACTCAGTTCACTATCAAAGGTGATCTACTCATACCACTTGAATCTAAGCATCCAAACAACCATGAATGCAGTCAAGTGAAGACAAACCACCTCATAATTAGGAACAAAGCTCGAGACTGTATTTCATGAAGGAAAACAATCAACTGTCAGTTTCAAATGCTGAAATGCTAGTTTAAAATAGATGAAGTGATTATATGTAAAGAAAAAAATCTAAGCCTTGATAAAATGATACATTCTAATAAAGTTGTTAAATATATTTCAGTAAACACATATGTACATAAAAACTAACTCTGATAACTAACTTTCATGTTCCCAACCATATGACTGAAATTTTTAAATTAGTAAAAGGTTATAATCCAAAATAGAGCAAAATCATGTGTACACAGAATCTATCTTCATATGTTATTTAATATTTTAAAGGGTTCTATTCAGATGAGAGAAATTTAATTTTAATTCATGTTATATATTTCATTGAAAAAGTGAGTAAAAGAGTATTTGCAAATAAAGTAAATTAGTGGTACATACTTTTTAGATGCTCATGAACATTTTATAGTGTAGTTTGATCTTTGAGAGAACTTAAGTCCAGTACTTTTAAGACCAGTCTTTAGCTTCTTCTTCTTTACATCTGACCAATTATTGCTGTCAGATGATCTTTTGAGAGGTGAAGATGGTGACCATTCCATTCCTTCTGGGATTGTAATGATGTTTTTGTTCTGAATAAAAGAGACAACTTCTTCAATAGTATTAAAAGTTCTCATTTCATTTTGATGAATAATTTTGATTTTAGCTGGATAAACAAGTTGAGCTTTAATTTTATTTTGCTTTAATAGTTTTACCAATGGCCAAGATTTTTTTCTCATTTCTAGAACTCTTGTGGAATAATCATGTCAAACCTTATTTGATTTCCTTTGAATGACAAGGGACTTTTCCTCCAGGCTGTTTTTAGTATAAGTTCTTTGTCTAGAAAGGATAGGAACTTCACAACTATTGACCTTGGGGAAGCATTAGGAGAAGAAGGAATAGGTTTCCCAATGGCTCTGTGTGCTCTTTCATTTCCATAGGACAAACTTTCTTTTAAGTCCAAAATTTCAGGAAGCCAGGCATTTAGAAAAGAAATGATATCTTCTCCTTCCGTCTTCTCAGGAACACCAAAAATTCTGATATTTGTTCTCCTTCCTCTATTTTCTACATCATCTACTTTATTTATCAGCCACTTATTTTGTTGCAATATAAGTTCACAGTGAGATTCATCTTCTTTTAACCTTCCATCTATATCACTCAGAGAAGTTTCAATGTCCAAAATTTTAGATTGTTGTTTCTGGAGAATTTACTTTAAAACATTTGTTTGTTGTTGACAGTTTATCTTTAAATTTTCAAGATTATCAGTAAATCTGTCCATCTTTAAGGATAATTCCTGAAGAGTGGCATATATAGACTGGATCTCTTTTTTTAGTGAAGAATCAGAATGTGAAGCTTTTGAGTTGCTCATCTCTGTTCAGGTAAATAATCATAAAATTTGACAGGAAAATCTTTAAAAAACACTTCAAAGTTGTATATCTAGTAGATTACAGGTTCTAAAGCAGGTTATTCAACTTTTAGGCAGTAGATGATATAATTTTAATTAATAACTCCCCTGTTTTCTGGTAACTGATGTGGAGCTCAAGAGAAAAGCTGTTACCAGTTTGCCATCTAGGCTCCACCCCTCTTTCTCTCACTTCTGATTTTCTGAATAATATATCTGACATAAAATGGGCAAATTATATGCTTTGGATGACATTAGACATGAAAAGCTTATATACTAATATTAAGCATGATTTTGTTATTGAGGCCCTTTGTTATTTTGGGGGGAGATAATTATTTCTCTAATTATAGTATAGAATTATTGTATTTTTGTTTAGTTAATATTTTTTGGAGTTTAATAATGCTATATATCATCACTTGCAACCTACAGTGACGGGGGCACCTTTTGCCCCATGTATGTTAACCTTTTTTTTTTTTTTACTGAATAAATTTTTATTGATTTTCAGAAACATAAACATATATACAGTATGTATATCAAATAAATATTTACATAGTCAAAGCTTAAAGTTAAATTTTATTACCTTTCTGTAGTGCCTATAACTGCTTGTTAACCCTCTGGTATGAGATTTAGTAGCCTACCGCAGACCCAAAGCTACTTCCTCCCCCGCCCTTTTGTCCCCTCATCCTATGTATTATCCCTTTAGAATAGCTTCTTGCCTACCTCCCCCAGCTGCTATTACTCCCATGACCACCAGGTGGCAATCTTTACCTACACTATATTATAGCATTAAACCTAACTATCCCTCAGGTCCTACACCCACTCTTTGGCATTTCAGTACAATTCTAATTCCCCTCTCTGCACATGAGAACCTTACTCTCACTTTACTAAATCATCTACAGATATATGATAAGCTTATATACTCTGTTCCCCAGTTTTCACTTTAGTTACTTCTGTATTATGCCAAACATGAAAGACAGCTGATTGTCTTTTGGCTGAACTTACCTTACTGCTCTTGCCTGCTCTGTTCACCCTGCAGGGCTCACTCCACTCCCCTACCCTACCCCCAGTTTCCACCCACCCCAGGGTACCTATCCTTATACTGCTACAAGCCACACCCCCATCCCATATCAACCAATAGCTCGACATATCTCATTTCATACTCAACCATCTGTTACTAATTTACTCACACCTTCCATTATCTATACTTTCCTCATTAAACAAACCCACCTCATATTTGCCCATCTATAACCCCTTATTTTCTCATACATTCCCACATTCTCTCATTATGTCAACCCCTGGCTTACTAAAACTTTCTAATTTCCTCCTCTTGCCCATAATTTTTTCCACTCTACTTCTATCTCATACCCTCACAGGCTATGTATTCCTAAGCTCCTTTCAATTTCAACACTCCTTTAAACAAACTTCCCTTTCTATCTATCAGCCTCACAAACCCACAGTAACATTACATCCTCATCAGCCTACCTTCTCCCACAGTTTCACAGATTCAACCATATTAAGTATTTCCAAACCAGAAAAATAGACCATATTTTATGTAAACTAGCAAAACTTCCACACAGTCCTCAGTACCTACTACTACACAATGACATTCACCCAAACCCAGGGCCTGGTAATACCGTCCCTGACTCCCATTCTTCCTTCACCTCTATTTCCCATACCCCCTCTTCTTCCTCAAACTTTCTTCTCATTGCCCACCTTAATATTTGTAGTTTAAATAACAAAATTACCCAACTTTATGCCCTACTAGACTTACATTCCTTTGGTATCCTATGTCTCAGAAACCTGGCTCAAACCAGTTACTAAAGACAATGATATCATCCCTCCAGGTTATAACATTCTTAGAATTGACCGTCCTAACAAAAAGGGTGGGGGGTAGTGATATTGTTTAAATCTGAACTACAGGTAACCTCACTAAACACTCAACTTCCCTCACCTAGCAATGTTGAAATTTTAATATCTAAGCTGCAAATTAATGCTAATAAATCTATATACATCATTTGCTCTTACATCCCCCCAGGCAATAACATAAGCACTCTTGAAAATATCCTTAACTGGCTTTCCACATCATTCCCACAAGAAAACATTCTCCTTGGAGACTTTAATATTGACTGGAACTGTTGTACTTCTGACAAACCTACATCTCACATTAATCTCTATGGCTTCTATCAAACTATCACCAACCCTACCAGAACCCATAAACCCAGCAAAAAACAAACAAACTACCTTAGACTGGATACTAGTCAACAATAACCCAAATCTTACAAAATAGGCATACTTTCTGATGATATTAGTGACCACTCTCTTACCTTTATAACTAGACAAAAGATCACCATTCCCACCCAACTAAACTTTAGAACCACCCGCAACAAAAAGAACCTGAACCTTGGTAACTTTCAAGCAGAGCTAAAAGCCTGCAATTGGTCACCCCTAAAATATCTACCTCTCAATGAAGCAGTATCTTTTTTTAACAATACATTCCTAAAAATCCTTGAGCACCATGCCCCCTCTCGTACTATTAAAATTAGGAAAAAACCTGCTCCCTGGCTCTCAAATGAGACAAGGCAAAAAATGAAACTGAGAAATAAAACCTGGAATATGTGGAGAAGTACCAAAGACCCTATTGATCATTTAAACTTTAGACAGCTCAGGAATGCCACTAAAAATCAATATTCCTCGATAAAAAAACTATTACCTTAAATTCCAACAAACCCAATATCTAAACCCTCAAAAATTCTGGTCAGGATTAAATAAATTACTCCATCCTGGACAAGCAGCCAAAACACCTACCCCCTCTAATTTGACTCATAATTCTCCCAACCAACTTGCTAATATTTTTAACAAATTTTTTTCAAAAACTGTTCAATTTTTAGCAAATACCTTACCACCTGTTACCACCACTGACTCATCCTTGCCAGCTACCCTACCCCAAGTATTACAACTGCAGTCTGTCCCAACATCTCTCATACACTCCCTACTTCTTAAGCTTAAACCATGCATTCCATCAGCTGACCTCCTCCCAGCTAAATACCTTCAAATGGCAGCTGGAGTGCTTGCCTACCTTGTTTTCATCTTAATTAACTGAACCATTACAGAAAGTTCCATCTCATCTCTCTGGAAAGTCTCATATATTATCCCACTGCATAAGGGTGGGAACTCAAATTAAATCTCAAACTTCCACCCCATAGCCCTACTTTCTCCCTTAGCAAAAATTATGGAGAGATGTATTCACAGTCAGCTACTTGATCATCTCTTCCAAACCCACCTGCTAGTTGACTGCCAGCATGGTATTAGGCCTTTCCATAGTACTACAACTGCTCTACTATCCTTTTCTGACTGCATTAATAAAAATCGTAACAACAGCTTACTGTCCTCAGCCCTCTTTATTGATCTCTCAAAAGCATTTGATATGGTTAATCATCAATTACTGTTAAACTCACTCAAGTCACTTTCACTAGATACCCACACAGTTAATTGGTTCAAGTCCTAGCTAGGAAATAGACAACAAGCAGTCCTCTGGGAAAATAAACTATCTACTCTTCTCCCTATAACTCTTGGAGTCCCACAAGGCTCTATTCTGGGACCCCTCCTCTTCACTATTTTCATAAATGATCTGAAAATCTCCCTTCCACAAACCACCTGCATACAATATGCTGATGACTCGACATAAATATGTGCAGCACCCTAGCCTGGTGGACTTCATTTGAGTACCCAAGCAGTATTTACCTTAGTTGAAAACTGGTTCCATCAACTCTGTCTCCTCCTTAACCCCCAAAAAACTAAATTGGTACTATTCTCTCCCACTCAGAAGTCTCCTGCTATCAACTTGACAATTACATCTAATAATGGTACTGCAATAACTCTGGACACAACCACCAAACTTTTAGGTGTAACAATTGATCATAATCTAAACTTCGACACACATATCAACCTAACCATTAAATCAGTTAATAAAAAACTTGGTTTCCTCTACAGAATTAAACCCTATCTCACACCACTAGCTAGGACTGCTATTGCCCGAACTCACTTAATCTCCACCCTTCTCTATGCATCCCCAATTTATATCAACTTATCCAAAAATAATCTTCATAAGTTGGAAACATCCTATAATAACATAGCTATAATTGTCACTGGTGCCCCTTTTCGAACCCACCACTGCCAAAAACCTTAAATTGCTAGGATGGCTGGAATTGCAAAGCCAGATTCTTTTCCAGCAACTTACTACTATACACAAGATTTTACACCATCCCACAGATGCACCCATACTCTCTACCCTTATCTGCCCATATAAAAATCTAAAAACCCTTCGATCAGCTAATAAGGTACTAGTAGCTACCCTAAAGTCCAACAACAAATCTGGAGATAGCTTGTTCTCAAACTCTATTGGTAACTCTTGAAACACTCTTCCAACTGAACTAACAACCCTTTCTTCTACCCCACTTTTCAGGAAGTAATTAAGAATCTTCCTTAAAGCCCAATGGCTTTGCCCATGCACAAATCCTGACTGACACTTTTCTCCCCTAGCAGGACCATTCTTTACTATCTATCTTTAACATGCTATTTCAGGTGCTCTGATATTCTCTATTAATTCCTACTGAAGTAGCTCACCTCCTAAGGTTTGGTAAACTTTATAAACAATGTAAAAAAAAATGTTTATTAATCCTTTTACTCAAAATGTTTAACTTATTTAGTCAGGTATGTTGGTATGTTACTGTAACAGTACTATATAAATGTTCCTGTATTTGAAATGTTTTACCTGTCTGACATTATCTGTATAGTATATGGTTAAGATTTCTGTCTTGTAAATTGTCTTAATGTGGAGCTTTTCTACCCGGGCCTCCGCTGAAAATGGACATACATCCAGTCGGACTATCCCGGTCAACAAATGTAAAATTAAAAATAAATAAATAAATAAAGTGGAGAAGCAATTCCAAAAACAAATGTTACAAAACCAACTATTTATATAGAATACTTAAAAAACATTGTTTTCTTGAATGTATCTTTAAATAAGATTATAGTTTATTGCAGTCTTCTGTTCCCAGCACTTGATTTACTTTCTGCCAGGCAATGTTTAAGGAAGTTGTTCTGTTCCTTCCTTGATTGTTTTCGATTCCAACTACGAGACTGATAAAACCATGTTCTTGAAATGTTTAAAACTGGGAGGAGTTACAGCTTTCCAGTTCTTTGTAATATTTTTCCTTGCAATAGCAATGAGAGTCCACAAAATTACATATTTTTGCCTTGGAACACAAGACGGCACAGGTGTATTCAACAAAACTAGAAATTTTGTAAATTGGAAATGATCAGTGAACAGTGCCCGTAACAAACAGTTAATACTTTCCTAATATTGTTTAAGTAAATGGCATTCATAGAACATGTGTTGCCAATTGGCTATTCACTGTGATTTACACCTCCAACATCTATTTTCTTTATTATATGTTAGCTCTAATTTGTGTGGTGTTAAGTATGTTCTTTGTATAAATTGCCATGTGAAGAGTTGCCAATATAGTGATAAAGATGTTAGTTTTGGAGATGTAAGAATTAGTTTTTTATCTTTATCATCTGGCATTTTACCATTAACTGTTTCATAGTATTTCCATATATGTTGTTTATTATGAACTCTGGTTTCTTTAAATAATTTGTAGAATACTAATAAAATTCCTTTCCCATTTGTGGGAAATTCCATCAGCATTATTAACTGTTCTATGAAATTAGGAACCTTTTCCCTAACAGACTTCTGAATTATTGCCTGTTGGTTTAAAACTGTTTTTCTTAATTCCTGTAGTGTTAACTACATGTTATTTTCAAGGTTGTACTCACTAATAATTTGCTCTATCATTAGTACTTTATTAGTGTTTATCAACTGATGCTGGTAAATTAGACCATTCTTACTAAGTGTTTTAACTGCTACTGAGTCCTGAGTTATAATATTATTTTGTGTATATGCTATTGGGAATATGAAAAAAGACCATGTTTTTATATCTGGATTTTTGTTTACAAAGTGCATAAAAGACTTTAGGGTATTGATAATTTATTTAGAATTTATATTTTTGTGTTTCCCTGTTGCCATATATTCCTTCAATAACCAAAGTAAGCTATTCAGTACTATTTCCATATGTTTATTTATTGTATCATGAGTGATTTTTAACCAGATTTTTTCATGTACTAGTATCCATTTGGAAGTATATTCTTTGTTTAACCATAGAGAAACTGTTTTTAAAGCTGATGATTGTATATATCCTTCTAAATCTGGTAAGCCTATTCCACCTTCTTCTCATTTGTCAAAATAATGTCTTAGGGCAACTCTAGGTTTTTTAGTATACTGTAAGAAATTCATTATTAACCCTTGAAATTGTTTTAAATATGATTTAGGTGGAGGAAGTGAGCAAGCTTGTATAAAATACAGCATTTTTGGGAATATAATCATTTTAACTATATATAGTCTTTCCTCCATGGTAAAAATAGCTTATTCCATTTTTGTATGAGTTTTTTGATATTATCCAAAATCTCATTATAGTTTAATTGCACTGCTGCATCTACATCATTTGCCATTTTGACTTCTAAGTATTTGATTGCATCATTTCTAGATAGATATTTTTATTTAGTGCTTTTTTGTTCGTATTTATTAGTAACATATTGGTTTTATTTTCATTAAATGTTAGTCCAGAAATCTTCTTAAACTGTGTTGCTGCTTTTCATAGTTCTTTTAGTGTGTTATTATCTTGTTTTAAAGTCAATAAAATGTCATCAGCAAATAGTCGAATCTTTAACTCATGGCCAGTATCTAGTTGAATTCCTTGAATGTTTGGGTTTGCACATATGAAATTTGCTAATGGTTCTATTACTAATGTGAATAACAAAGGAGAAAGTGGACAACCCTGTTTTGTATCTTTTGTAATGGTAATAGGCTCCAACAAACAGGATCCTATTTTTATGAATGCTGAAGATTTATCAAAAAAGACTTTATTAGTGAGGTAATATTTTTCAAAAATCCATACTCCACCAGTACAAACCAAAGGTAATCCCAATTCATGGAATCAAATACACTGTTAATATCTAAGCAAATTACATTTATTTTATTTTTTGTTTTGTTTATGAAATCAATAAGGGACAAAATTCTCTTTCTATTGCCATATGCATTTCTGTTTTTAATGAATCCTGTTTGATCGTTCTCTATCAATAATGGCAATATTTGTTTTATTCTGTTTGCATGAACTATCATAAATATTTTATAATCTATATTTAATAAACTTATGGGTCTATATGAGGTACAAGCATAATGTTTTTTATCTTGTTACAAATTTGGTGATACTTGAGTGTATTTCCAAGATTATCTTCTTTAACTGATGTAAACACACTTAGTAATATATTTAATGCATTATTAAATAGTAGTTAAAACATCTCTGGTGTCATATAATCATTACCTGGGGGTTTGTTTAACTTTAGTTTCTCAATTTGCATTTTAATTTCTGTCATTGTTATATCTTTATCTATTATTTTTCTCTGTTCACTTAGTCTTATATTTTCCTTAAGGAATTTTCTAAGTGCTTCACTTGATTCTACTTTATTTTCATGACTATTGAGTTTATTAAAATATACTCTAAAGGCTTCCAGGATTCCTTCTAAATCTGATACTTTTCTTTTGTTGTCTGTATTGAATATTTCTTTTATCTGATTTGCCTTTATCATTCTTTTTGTCCTGTTAGCTATTCTCCTTTGATTTTTTTGGATTCATAGATTAAGGGCATAGTTTGACCTTTTCTAGATTAATCATTGTTTTATGGTTCAATACCTCTAAGTATTTTTGTTAAGGTCTTCTAATGCTTTTTCTGAAGCTAGATTGCCTTTATGAATATTTAATTTCATTTGGTCTGTTTTAGTTTGTAGTTCTGCCAGTTCTTTATTCCAATGCTTTTGTTTGTTTTTATACCAGGCTACCACTTTCCCATATAAATATGCTTTCATTACATCATATTTATACATATTTATATATATATATATATATATATATATATATATATATATATATATATATATATATATGGATAGATAGATATATAAATATATATATAAAAACATAGACAGCACTCAAGCACCATCTTCACAACTGCCACAGGCAGAAGGTAAGTCAGTCTCTTAACAATAAATGAATGTATTAGTATGTTCTGGTGGCATATATAAGGTATTGCTGCATGCATGCAAGGGAATGGGGTGGCCCACTGGGATAGCAGACAACTGACAGCTATGTGGGACACCAGGAAATGTTTGCCCAATACAGGTCTCCCCACACTATGCAGTAGTACCCAAGGTGACAAATCCCACTGCAGTATATGTGGGGGGGGGCAACTAACCGGGGGGTCATAAGTCGCAGGCATGGATGTCAGTGTGGGGGTCCCATACTCGCCCCTCAGCCTCACCCAGCAAGTCAGCTGTAGAATACCATAAATAAATGTCTGGCAAAGGCCCACAAATGGCAACAATGATGAAACACCCCCTACAGACTTACACAGTGATAGCACAGCAGGCCTTGCAATTGCAGTAAGGTTCTGAAGGGTAAGAAGTCTGAAACTCAAATGTATGCTATTACAATCTGACCTGTGGTCTTTAGTGATATGCCTCTAGTCTCCAAGACAGGGCACAATACTATGCTAAACAGAATCAAATGTAAAGCAAATATCAGCACAGTCTGTGAAAATGTGTACAGTTAACAGGTGTGCCCCCCCCCCACCCATATTCCCAAAGAAATGCAGTAACATGTATGTCTGCAGGGAAATAGCAGCAGAGCACACATTGCCAGGGCTGTCCCAATACACATGATAACTTGTTGCATGTCCACAATATGCAGGGATCAATGAGCTATGCATATATGTAGTTAATACTGTGAGGATTTGGCCAACACTTACTCCCGGCTGTTGTGTTGTAGTGGTCTAGGTACAGTGCTGTCTTTGACTGGGCCATGTTTAGAGAACTGCAGTGCCAACTATTATGCATCTCAGCAAGGTAAGAGATGTACACACTGTCCAGATGTCAATATCTGTTAATGCAGGAAAGCTGTACAGGTCATGGACAGGGGGCCACACATATGGACAGTACACAGCTTGGAGTAACCTACACAGTGCCTACCATCTCTCTCAGCTGTACAGACCTATTGCAGAATGTCCAGAAGTTTGCATCATAATTATGGTCAGTATAACATAAAATAGTGGTTGCCTGGCAATTCACTGGCAAATCACACAAGACTAAGGTAAAAAAATAATGACAGATTGTAGTGTCAGACTGCATACCCTATAGAAACATGCATGCTAATACAAAACCTGTTATTGAATCATCTTTCTAGGTTTGTAAGGCCAATACTTAAAAATCATCCCTACATGTAGGCCTCTGTCCCTCGATCACTTATGGCTATGTCCAGATGTCTGACTCTCAGAAGTTGAGAGGTAAGGTGTCTAGTAGGACACCAGGTACCAGAAGGTCCATGTGCTGCCAGTGTATAAAAGGCTGCCACCTTTCTGTGTCAGTACTGACAACATGTCAGTGGCCAACAGCCATACCCCTGGAATGACACAAGTTGTCACAGAAGGAGCACAAGTATGCCTTGTATATCAGTTCTGCTTGTCCTAACATTGCATTTGCCTGACAACTATTTGCAAACCAAGAAAGGGTAATGTTAAAACAGCAATGTCAGACAGTGAGGAAGCAGACATCAAACCCATAAGAGCAAGCAAGCAATTACCAAACCGGTCTCCCAACTGTCTATGTTTGGAAGAACATTATTAACACCCTGTCCCCATGTATGGGCCTTTGTCTGACTATCATATTTTTGCCTGTGCAGACGTCAGTCTGTGATGGTATGACAGCTAAGCCCACATGTAGCCTCATAATAACATATAGCAGCACAAACCATCAAAGGACCACAGCAAATGGAGTGGTGCAATGATGGACAACCTGCTAAATAGGTACACTCAGAGGTGTGAAGTCCACAACCCTGTGTGTGATGTAATGGCATGTACCCCATCCACATCAGAATTTCAAATACATAGCAGCCACTGTGGCCAAAGCCTGTGACTGTACTACAGAAGGACAAAGAGACACACATAAGGGGAAGGGGAACTACTGGACAGACAAATGGAGAATGTGCACACCAGAACCGATTGTGCAGTAACATAGGTGCCATGTATTGTAAAGAGTCAGTAAACATCACCTGCAAATACACAACACACACCCATGTAAGTGTAGGTCTGCAACAAAGCAAAACCAAAACAATGGATACCTCAGAGGAAAAATCACATGAGAACTCCACAAATCTACACACCACAGAATATGTAGACTCTACACAAAAGGGTCTTGGAAACACTGATGCCTTACCACAATCCCTAAATATCTACCCTACACAGATAGGCTAACAGCACTGTCCCTCTACTGCATTCTATACAGACTCTGCTGAGGTAACCCCTGTCTGGCATACAAAGCAATCCAGACCCTGCCTTAATGGCACTGGAGCACATCTGGAACTCAAGACCCACTCCATCAACTTGTAGGTGCAGTATCAATCTGGGCTGTGATATCAGTATGGCTTGTTGGTGGAACAGATACGTGTACCACACACTCCCCATCTGTGGAATACACTCCCTGTCAACAGCAAGCCAAGTGCCTCAATACCCCTAGTGATGTGCTTCCTATATAAGTGCATGGGAAACACAAAATACAGTCCTGTGATCCCACCTCTGTCCCTGCTGGATGGGGCTCTGTGTGCTGCCATGTCTTAACATGGGCAACACTCCTGTCTGAGTGGGTATAAGGGCTTCAGGACCAAATACCCTACTAATGTCATAGCAAGCCACTAACCTATACACAACTGTCTGTAAGTGGTTCACCACATTACTCTGTACTGCTCTGCCACTGACATACTTGGAAGTCACAGTGATATGTGGAATATACTTCACATATAATGGACATGTCTGCACAGTAGAATGCACTCTGTACCCAGACTCATACTTTCCAACCTTAGACAGCAAGACATCTGGACAAGGTCATAAATAAAAGTGGGACAAAGGCACAATGATAGGCACGTGTTGTAAATATTGCTCTTACAAACTGAGAAAGTTGGTAGGATGAGGGGTTTTGCATTAGCAGGAATTTTCTGAAGGTTATGAAGTCTGAAACACCAATGTCTGTCATTATTTTGTAATGTCAGTCTTCAATTATATGCAACTAACTTGCCATAAAAACACAAGTGTATGTAAACTGGATGAAACTTCTAGGCAAACACCTGGACAATCTGCCAAAAATGTACAGTTGAGAGGTATGGCCACACCAGGATATGACTTTTCAGGTAATAAGGATAGCACACAAGCAGGAGATCCCCAGCCAGTATATCACAAAGTTGCTGGGCTGTTTACACAGCTTCATCAGTCAACTGGCTGTAGCCATACCTCTCAACTGAGCTTTTTTGGGCAAGAATGTATATAGCTGAGCTCATAATATTGGTCTGTGCATCATACATCTTATGTTCCTCTAGTAAAGCACTGTGATGATCTGAGGATATCTGTCACTAGGTAACAACATCATACATTGCAGTGTCAGACTCCAGATATGTCAGAAAATATCTGCTAAAACAAACCCAGTACCCATAGGAAAGCCCTGTTTACTTCTGAGAGGTATGGCTGTAGCACACAAAACCCCGGACAGGAGTACACCTATGTCTGGAATGGAGTCCCACTCTCACTATAGGTCACACTGGGCATGCTCCTATCCTTAGAGAATCACAGGCCATGTTGGAACCCACATCGGACTATATGACTGTATTGTGTGTGCGTGTGTGTGTGTGTGTGTGTGTGTGTGTGTGTGTGTGTGTGTGTGTGTGTGTATATATATATATATATATATATATATGTGTGTGTGTGTGTGTGTGTGTGTGTGTCTTTGCATACAGACAGCTATGTACATCTTAACTGTCCCTACACACACCCATCAGACAGGATTACCCTCAGCTACTTTAGGTGGCCCATATGTGATATATCTGCATCTGTTGCATGTGATACACAGACATATATATGTGCAACAGATAATATGTCAAGCATACACACACATAGATGTGGGGAAATAAGAAACAGACAGTGATAATGAGAGAGAGAGGCACAGGGGGCACACACAGAGTGAGTCACACACACAGATGCCCTGAATGGCATAGAATGATGTCCTGCTGTGGACAGTGGCATACCGGTCATAACGAGTTACACGTGCCAGCATGAAGGTGAGCTCCATTGTGTAATAGTATTGAGGTGGGGGTTATAATATCACATTATCTGCCTGTGTGCGTGTGTGTTTGTATGTGTGTCTGTAGGTCTAAGTATTAGCAGGCTGTTCCCACTCAGTACACTCCCTTTGCCCTACTTCACAAGATCTGCTGCTGTCATTCACCTTAGAAGTACCATTGGACACCTATCAGCCCCATAACCTCTGTATCGCATGCAATAGCTGTGTAACACTATAGTACAAATAACTAGATAGGTGGGGGTTCTAATCTCAGTCCTGGCAAATGTGAGTGAGTGTTTGTAGGCGAAACAGTTTAAGGCCATTCCCACATAGTACACTTCCCAGTGCCCCATTTTAGCAATCCTGCTGATGTCTTTCCCCTTAGAAGTACCTTTGCACGGGTCTATATCAGAACATTGAAACGGCAAATCAAAACATTGAAAGGCTGTCAATGACAACTTCCAATGGGGACATAACACAATAAGGCTGTAGGCAGGGGGTCAAGCCCCCCTGCACCCCCCACACTCCGCCACTTAAATATACCAACTCTGAGATCGTACTACAGTGCAGGAAATGGAAATTTTCCATTTCCGCACTGTAGTGCACTTTAGTGCAATCCCGTGGCAGGGGGTCTTGCCCCTGCATGTAGTAATTTCTTTTTAACATTCAATCTACATATGAGTGACTTTTGCTATTTCAATGTTATGCCTTCCGATGTAAGCATTTCAATGTAACAGCATTCAACATTTTGCTGTTTCGATGTTTCCATATACACTCCCTTTGCACAGCTCCAGCTTTATAATCTCCATGGCATGTGCAATAACCATGTATCAGTATAATACAAATAAGTAAATAGCTAGGGGTTCCAGTCCCAGTTCTGGCAAATGTGTGTGTGTACAAGTGTGTGTAAGTGTGTATGTTAATAGGATGACATACTTTGAGGACTTTCCCACCAACAACATGTCCCATGAGTGGGTTATAAGGGCTTCAGGGCCAATACCCTACTACTGTCATAGCAAGCCACCAACCTATACACAACTGTCTGTAAGTGGTTCAGCACATTACTCTGTACTGCTCTGCTGCCACTGACAAACTTAGGAGTCACAGTGCTATGTGGAATATACTACACATATAATGGACATGTCTGCACAGTAGAATGCACTCTGTACCCACACCTATACCTCCCAACCTCTGACAGCAAGACATCTGGACAAGATCATAAATAAAAGTAGGGCAAAGCCTACTTTAGCAGTCCTGCTGATATAATTCCCCTTAGAAGTACCTTTGCACAGCCCCAGCCCTATAAGCTCTGTGGCACGTGCAATAACTATGTAACAGTATAGTACAAATAACTAGCTAAGTATGGGTTCCATTCCCACTTCTAGCAAATGTGTGTAAGTGTGTGTACAACTGTGTATGTTTATAGGATGACGTATTTTGTGTATGTTCCCACCCACAACACTTCCTAGTGCCCTACTCTGGCAGTCCTGCTGATGTCATTTCCCTTAGAAGTATCTTTGCACAGCACCACTCCTATAAACTCCATGGCATGTGCAATTACTATGTAACAGTATAGTACAAATAATTAGATAGACAGGGATTCTATTTTCAGTTTTGGCAAATGTGTGCATGTATAAGTGTGCATGTTTGTTGGCTGAAGTATTTTGAGGACTTTCCCACCTGGTACACATCCCAATGCCTAATTTTAGCAGTTCTGCTGATGTCATTCACCTTAGAAGCACCTTTGGGCACTTGTCAGCCCTCTAAGCTCTGTAGTGCATACAATAACTGTGTAAAACTATAGTTCAAATAACTAGATAGGCAAGGGTTCTATTTTCAGGTCTGGCAAGTGTGTGTGTGTATGTACAAGAGTTTGTAAGTGTGTAAGTTTGTAGGATGAAGTATTTTGAGGACTTTAATAAAGAGAAAAGTCCGCTGATCAGCACAATAAAGGTGTATCCTCCAATAAAGTCCAAAAACAACACCCTCTATTCGTAAATAAAATAAGTATATTTAATAGATGTTGACCACAAACAAACCACACAGCACACAGATTAGAATATGGATTTAGCGCACTTTAGTCTCTAACCATGAGACTTTATCAGAATCAATTAGAAACCATAAATTACAGCTTTAAATACTCCAACAATAGTAATTGGCTACCAATGAATTGTCATGCCAACTAATTGACCTAACAGTATTCAATGTATTGAAAACCACAACCATAAAGTTGCTAAGATACCAAGGAATTTCTCACCCAGTGTCTACTTTAGCAGTCCTGCTGATGTCATTCACCTTAGAAGTACCTTTGGACACTTGTCAGCTCTGTAAGCTCTGTAGTGTGTGTGATAACTGTGTAACTCTATAGTATAAATTACTAGATAGGCAGAAGTTCTATTCTCAGGTCTGGCAAATGTGTGTGCATAAGTGCATGTACAAGGGTTTGTAAGTGTGTATGTTTGTAGGATGAAGTATTTTAAGGACTTTCCCATCCAAAATACTTCCCAGTGCCCACCTTTAGAAGTCCTGCTGATGTCATTCCCCTTAGAAGTACCTTTGGGCAGTTGTCAGCCCTGAAAACTCTGTAGTGCATGTGATAACTGCATAACACTGCAGTACAAATTACTAGATATGCAGGGGTTCTACTCTCAGGTCTGGCAAATGTGTGTATAAGTGTATGTACAAGAGTTTGTAAGTGTGTATCTTTGTAGGGTGAATTATTTTGAGGACTTTCCCACCCACAACATTTCCCAGTGCACTACTTTAGCAGTCCTGCTGATGTCATTGCCTTTAGAAGTACCTCTGGACAACACTCAGCCCTATAAGCTCTGTGGCGCATGCAATAACTAAGTGACAGTATAATACAGATAACTAGATAGGCAGGGGATCTACACTCAGTTGTGGCAAATGTGTGTGTGTGTGTGTGTGTGTGTGTGTGTGTGTGTGTGTGTGTGTGTGTGTGTGTGTGTGTGTGTGTGTGTGTGTGTGTGTGTGTGTGTGTGCGTGCGTGTGTGTGTGTGTGTGTGTGTGTGTGTGTGTGTGTGTGTGTGTGAAGGTGTTTGTAAGTTTGTAAGTGTGTATGTTTGTAGGGTAATGTATTTTGATGCCCTTCCCACCCAGTACATTCCCCACTACCATACTTTACAAGGGCTCTCAATGTAATCACCTTAGACATACCTTGTGACACTGTTAAATCTTATAAGCTCCGTTGCATGTGTAATAACTGTGCAACACTACAGTTTAGTTTACAGAGTGTGTGTGTGTGTGTGAGTGTGTGTGTGTGCGTGTGTGTTTGCATGTGTGTGTGTGTGTGTGTGTGTGTGTGTGTGTGTGTGTGTGTGTGTGTGTGTGTGTGTGTGTATGTGTGTGTGTGCGCGCACTTGGGTGAGACTCATATCTTCTGGGAGTGTGGGTTATACCATTTTTGGGGTGTGTACCACACATCCCATTGCCCTACTTTACAAGGCCGGCTGATGTCATTCATTTTAGATGTACCTGTATACACTTGTCAGCCCTTTAAGCTCTGTGGCATGTGCAATAACTGCATAATACTATAGTGGAAATAGATAATCTCAATACCAAAAATTATAGTAGTGTGTGTGTGTGTGAAGCTTATCCCCTATGGCTGTTGTGTGTGTAGGTTATACCATTTTAAGGCCTGTTTAACCCCTACCCATGACATTACTATAAAGATCCTATTAATGGCAACTGCCTCACATGCACCATGCAACAGTATACAGCCCATACCAGTTATCTGTACAGATGTACATGGGATATCCACTTGCTTGCAACCTATCTATGGTCTGTGTACCCTGATAGTGAGCATTTCTGTGATATCATTGCCAAATATGTCACAGTTACCATACTGACACACATGCCAGCATCAGACATCGTACCTGACTGACACATCATGCTGATACAAAGTCTGTCACACTATCACTTGTGCAGGTGTGTAGAAGCAGTAGAGAAGACCAATCGATATAGCTAGTGGGTTATTCCACCATCCATGAAGGCATTTGGAAGATTATCTGTTCTAAGAGGTTGTGTTATGTCCTAGGCATATAATGTATGTGGAGTATCGCATGTATACACAGCACTATAGTACTCACAACTGGATGTGTAGGACTACTAATATGTTTATTGACAACTGTGTATGTGTTTCTGTATGCATCGCCTGTGTGGCTGTCTTCAGTTTGTGTATGTGATGGCTATACCATTTTGTGTGCCTCGTCCACCCTGTGAACTCTCCCATTGTCAACCTAGTGTCAGCCCATACAGATGTCATCCACTGTACAAGCACAGTTACACAGTTTCTAACACCAAGACACTGTCGTGCAATGGTTGTATCACTGTGTATTGTTCATTAATAGATGGGTAGTTCATCTACTCTGATAAGTGTCACCTCCATGTGCATGTGTGTCTCAATGCATGTCCCCATGCAGCAGTGTGTGTGTGTGTGTGTGTGTGTGTGTGTGTGTGTGTGTGTGTGTGTGTGTGTGTGTGTGTGTGTGTGTGTGTGATAACATATTAAGGGCCTCTGAACCCACCATTGCCAATTCTAACAGCCCCTGCAATTGTCACCCACTTCAATAGTAGTGACAGACACTGCCACACTACAGTACTGCTGTGCTATCTATGTTATGCATCTAGCTCCATCGTTCATAAGACTGTGCAGGTAGGGGTTGTGCTCAGCCATTCATCATCTGACCCATGTACAGGACTATGACTCTGTGTGCACTACCAGCACAAGAGGCCAGACATGCATATGAGATAACAGACACACATGCTGGTGATTGTCAGGTTAGACTACCACAGGCTGACCTGTGTCAGGAATACATACCCCAAACCTGTCATACACAGTACCAGGTAAACCGACATCAACTGCATGATAGTCGAGTGGATGTGACAGAAATGGCAGGGGCAACAGCGGCTGATAGCTAAATCTGTTGCAGTGAATGTAATGGCTAAACTGGTGAGAAACCTAGTGCCAGTACTCAAGTAACCTCCTCTGTATGTGTGAGCCTGCAGTCCTACAGAACACCCAGGTGACATGTATGGAGGATAGGTGGCTGTGTCAAGGGTATGTATGCAAGGTCACACTGTCTGCCACAATTGCCCCTCACACACTGTTGCATGTAAACACACCTGGTAAACATGTACATTCACAGCTGTACCTTGGCTATGTAAAGGTCACTGTGTTTCCACTCCTACTTACTAATCATTGCTACTATCAGCAGGTCCACAGCCTGAAGACACACAGACACCTGGAACACAACCAGAATGCAGTATGTGACACTACAGTCAGTCATCAGTACTAACAGCAATAGTGCATCATGGCTAACAAGGTACATACACCTCGATATGTACCCATTATTACTGCCAGCAGACAGCACCTTACAAAGCATAACATTGTTACACTGTATCATAGTCACCCTGTGCATCAGACCCATATGAGCATGTCCGTGCATCAATGATATGGATAACAGGGTTGTGGCACATGTATCATCACATGCACTGGCTGTGGTGTTGGATTCCCAGAGGCCTAAGCTGGGCCATATGGCTGACATTTTGTGTGTGTGTGTGTGTGTGTGTGTGTGTGTGTGTGTGTGTGTGTGTGTGTGTGTGTGTGTGTGTGTGTGTGTGCGTGTGTGTGCGTGTGTCTGGAGGAGTGATGTTCAACTGGGCCATGCAGAGGAGTTGTGCATGTCTGGTGGTGACTGGCCTGGGATAGGGATATGTGAGCATTTGTCTGTACACCATCAAGCAATGTGGATGCTGACGTAGGGCTATGTTGGACAGCCATGGACCGTACATGGCAGGATGTATGGTTCACCATCTCATGGCAGGGATGAGGTAACCGGTTCTGCCAGGAGTATCACTGGCACTGCCAGGCCCAAGGTCAGATGCAGTACTACTCCCTAATGGTAACTGCTGTCTGCTGGACCTACATCCCTGATGGGACTGGCCAGGACAACATGCCTATGGCTTGATCCCATGTGGTGTGAACAGCACCCACCCTTCAGTAGTGCTGTTGGTACTGCCACTATGGGACTGTGCATGTACACGGCCATGTGGGCTTACAGATGATCATGTTGCTGACCTATGTCCACCTGGCCGATGACCTACTCCCACCACATGCTCAAGCACAGACATTGCATGGTCTAGCAGTGACAACGGCCCACCCCACTGTCTATCCACAACATTGACAAAATGACATATGGCATCACAAATGCCATGGAGGTCATCACGCATGGTAGGGTGTACTGCATTCATGACTCTGAGCATCTGTCTGGTGTTGCAGTCAGTACACAACTGTTCCTCCATGATGGACAGTAACATGCATCTGATGACACCTGCTGTGGCACTTGCAACAGGGGCTTGATGAGCAGCAGTCCTCTGTCGAGCACCCCTGTCTATCTGCCTGTGTGTGACCCCGCCTGCTCTCTGCCTATGGCTGGTGTCTATACTCACACTTGCTATACTCAATGCACTAGCGTGTTCCATGCCACTGCCCTTAACCTGTCCATTATCCATGGCTGCTGGGGACTGGGCATTTGTGGGATACTGACTGTGTACAGGGACATGGTGGGTAGAAAAGTCAGATACCAAACAATGGCACAGATCCAGGCTCTGACAACCCCAACTGTGCCTCGCTATGACCAACGTCATCTTGGGAGTCTGCTAAGATACTGACCATAATGTTGTGAGGGGGAGGGACACCATCCCTTGTGGTCACCTACGAGGGGAACACAACATATGTAAATTAATACCCTGCAGTATTATGTTTGCTGATACACACACACACACACACACACACACACACACACACACACACACACACACACACACACACACACACACACACACACACACACACACACACACACACACACACACACACACACACACACACACACACACACACTCCTGGTACAGTCTGGCACAGCTATGACAACTATGGGCCCTTCAGGGTAGACCTTACATTAGTTCTGCCTGCCACAATCCATCTCTTTTACTGCTACCATCAGGGCCACAACAAAGGATGAAAAATCCTACTGTGTGATAGGTCTAGTAGCAGAATGGTAAAGACCAAGACTATTGGAGTGAGCTATGCAGTGTCACCAAGTGCATATGCATGTACTGTAAGAGCTGACTTACTGTTATACATACCATACACAATGACATGGTGTAACGATATGTGATGATACCTGATAAAGGGACAAGACTATACACTATTACTGCAATAGCTACACAATTCAGACTCACAGGGATTCATTTCAGACAACATTGAAGGACAGTCTGCAGTACATACAGGAAGCATGTAAAGTAGTAGGTGCATAGCCTCATAAGATGATACCCGGCTATTGGCCCTGATGCCCTCATAAGCCTGGCCCAGACTTTCACCAATGCCCCTTCCAAGCCAGCACCTGTTTCCCCTGTCCAGCTGTGACATATGCAGGATCCCATGAGTGTCTCATCCATTTCCCATGCAGTCATCATGCTTCTTCTTCAAGAGGGCTATACACTTACTCTGCTAGACATGGGGAGGGAGTGTATTTTGCAGACAGTGTATTGTGTGGGACACTACACTATCCTGCCAACAAGTATTATACATGTCACAGATCAAGTGAGGGCCTTGCGTGCATATGATGCATCAGTGCAATTTGTCTTACAGATATGCAGAAATGCCATCAAGGCTGGTTTGGACATGGCCTTGTATGGTCACTTATGATCAGTCTGTATGAGACTGAGTACAGGGAAAGGGCTTTCAGACTACCTGTATAGGATAGGTGTTCCAGACCCTGGATTTGCCCTGTCAGGAACCTCTGTGGCCTCTGTAACTGCTGCATTTGCTTGGCAAGGTACATGCCAAAGGAACCATTGTACTTGGTAATGCATCTGATAAGGGTGGAGTACAGGGATGTTGTGGCTTCCTGGTTCCTGGATGACATACCCATATTTGTGAGGTGGGCCATGTAGGCAGCCTTCTGTACAATGGTGCCCACATGGTGGGAAATTGTCAGGTTGCTGCCAACCCTGGTGTCCAAGTCACCTCATACCTGATCGCATGCTCAGTACATTATTACTGTCATAATTGGTGTGGATGACATCTGCCACACCAGGGACAATGATGCATCTCCTGATATTCAGTTTATTTTATTTATTTATTTTTATTTATTTTACATTTGTTGACTGGACTAGTCTAACTGGATACATGTCCATTTTCAGTAGAGGCCTGGGGAGATAAGCTCCAATTTAGCTAATGAATCGGGCATAAATAAACAATAAAAACATTAAATACATTATTGTTAGATATTAACATAATAAAAGTTACAAAGAAACATCTCTACAAGGTTCAGCAATACAGTAGTACTAGAGGCATATATATATATATATATATATATATATATATATATATATATATATATATAGTTTGACAGTTGACATGTAGAAGACTAGTTACAAAGGAAATATTCAAAGTAATTATTAAGATTGTTCAAAGTTATACATTCAAGTAAAAAAAGTTGGCATGCATACAAAGTTGAAATACATGTGCCCAGAGCAGGTTTAAAGTTCCAATGTATATACTCAGGGGTAATTCCCATAGAGGAGAAGACTAGAAATCAGAGTAAAGAAAGCTTACTAATCCCATTAAGGGGTTTTGGGAGGGAGGAGTACAGTAATACTGTACAGGGAGTGTTCGTCTGGGTTAATACACGGACATAGCCATTGTGTTTTAAGGAGTAATTTTAGTTGCTTTTTGAAAAGTGGTAATGATGAAAGTGATGCTGGATTGCTGGGAAGCCTATTCCAGATTTTCCCCATACAGTCCGAGAAAAGAGAGTCTCCAGCTTTGTTATAGGACATCTGGATGGTTACTAATGCTTTATTTGCTGAGTGAAGAGTAGTAAGATTTCTATAGGGGGAGATTAGGCAACTGAGAATAGGAGCATTGTTGGGATGATACAGAATCTTATGGGTGATAGTAAGTTGTTGAAATTGTAATTGGTTATGCAGTTCGAACCATTCTAGCTGTTTGAGATTTAGACAATGGTGGGTTCTAAATGGGGAGCTGGTGGCAAATCTGGCAATGTTATTATAGGAGGTTGCCAGTTTATTAAGGTTAATTTTGGAAAGATTAGTATAAATGGAAGAGGCATAAAGGAGGGTAGAGATCAGATTGGTGTGGGCAATGGTGGTTCTAGCTTCCGGGGTAAGGAAAGATTTTATCCTGTAGAGGGAGCCAAGTTTTCTGTTAACTGTTTTTATAGTTGTGTTAATATGTGAGTCAAAGTTAAGGTTGTGATCAATTATTATGCCTAGGAGTTTGGTGGTTGGGTCAGGAGCTATGAGAGTACCGTTGTTGGATGTGACAAGATCAGTTGGGGAGGATTTTAAAGTTGGAGTAAATAGCAGTAATTTTGTTTTTTTTTTGGCATTTAGGAGGAGGCAATGTTGTAGAAACCATTTTTCAACTGAGTTAAATACTGTTTGGGTGATGGATTGGAGCTCGGCTGAAGAAGTAGCAGTACACACTAGTGTGGAGTAATCTGCATATCGCATGCAGGTGGCTTGCGGAATATTTGTATTTAGATCGTTAATGAATATAGAGGAGAGGTCCCAGGAGAGAGCCTTGAGGAACACCAAGAGTAATAGGAAGATGAGTGGATAGATTATTGTCCCAAAGGACAGCTTGCTGTCTATTTTCTAAGTAGGACTTGAAACCATTGCAGTGCCTGTGTGTTGAGTGAGAGTGATTTTAGTATGTCTAGAAGTATTTGATGGTTAACCATATTAAAGGCTTTAGAGAGGTCAATAAAGAGTGCAGCAGAGAGCTTATTATTGTTACGATGTTTATTAATGCAGTCAGAGAAGGATAAGAGAGCAGTAGTAGTACTATGGAAAGGCCTAAAACCATGCTGACAGTCTGATAGTAGGTTATTTTGGAGAAGGTGATCACGTAGTTGTTGGTGGATGCATTTTTCCATAATTTTGGTTAGAGGAGAGAGTAGGGCTATGGGGCGAAAGTTAGAGAGTTAAGTTGAGTTACCACCCTTGTGAAGTGGGATTATGTGAGAGACTTTCCAGAGAGATGGGATGGAGCCTTCGGCAATGGTTCTATTAATAAGTATGGAAATGGGATAGGCAATTACTTTTGCTGCAACTTGCAGATATTCTGTTGGTAGGAGATCGGTTGAGGGGGTACATGGTTTAAGTTTGAGAAGTAGGGTATAGATGAGGGATGTAGGAACTGGCTTTAAATGAAAGGTAGGGGGTGTGCTAGCCAGGGAGGATGGTAGGGTTGAGCTAACAGGTGGTAGGAAGTTTGCAAGAGATTGGACGGTTTCTGTGAAAAAGGTATTGAAAGCATCAGCAATTTCGTTGGGAGTGTTTAGGGAGAGACCTGATGGGGTTGGTGTCTTGGAGTGGCATGGGTGTAGAAGTCTATTTATAGCTGACCAGAAAGTTTGTGGGTTTTGTTGATGCTTGTGCTGGAGTTTAAAGTAAAAGTTTGTTTTTGTCAAGAAGTATTGATTTCTTAGTGGCATTTCTCATCTGTTTATAGTTCTGGTGATCAGTTGGGTTTTTAGTGTTTCTCCATTTAAACCAGATTTTATTTCTTAATAAGATTTTATACCTAGTCTCTTTAGTGAGCCATGGAGCAGCTTTACTTCTAGTTCTTATAGAGTGAGTAGGGGCATGGTATTCCAGGATCTGTAGTAATTTGGAGTTAAAATAGGATATACTGCTTCCTGAAGGGAGAGTTGTTTTAAGGGTGATCAGTCACAGGCTTGAAGCTCTGCTTGGAAGCTAGCAGGATTAAAATCTTTTTTGTTCCATGTAGTTTTAAAGATGGTTTGGTCGGGAATAAAGGTTTTATGTCTGATTATGTAAGTAAGGGAGTGGTCGCTAATATCATCAGGAAGGTACCTGCTTTATAAGAGAAGGGATGGCTGTTTACTAGGATCCAGTCTAAGGTACTTTCTTTGCTACTGGGTTTATGGATTCTGGTTGGGGTGGTGATTATTTGAGAAAAGCCATAAAGATTTATATGGGTTGTAGGTTTGCTTGAGGTACAGCTATTCCAGTCTATATTAAAATCACCAAGTGCAATGGTTTCTTGTGGGAAGGATGTAGAAAGCCAGCAGAGGATACTTTCTAGGATTTTGATGTTGTTGCCTGGAGGTAGGTAAGAGCATATTATGTAAATGGATTTGCTAGCATTGATCTGAAGTTTAGAGATAAGGATTTCTGCATTACTATCTAAAGGTAGTTGCAGATCCAGTGAGGTAACATGTAACTGAGATTTGTACAGAATTGCTACCCCACCACCCTTTCTGGTTGTACTGTCAAATCTTATGATATTATAACCAGGTGGGATAACTTCATTGTCCTTTGTTACTGGTTTGAGCCAAGTTTCTGTTAGATATAGAATATCAAAAGAATGTGTATCTAGTAGAGCGTGAAGTTGGCTAATTTTATTGTTTAAGCTCTGTATGTTGAGATGAGCTATGAACAGAGAATTAGGAGTTCTAGTAGGGGTGAATGGGTGGTAGGAAGAGGTTGATGGGGGTTAATTTGGGTGTTATTGTATGGTCCTGGGTTGGGATAGATATCACCATGAAGTAGGGGGTGTGGTTGAAGAGTATATGTGAACTTCAGGAGTTTGTAGAGAATGTTTTGTGACTTCCTGGCTTGGAGGAAAGTAATATGGGCTACCCTATGATACTTTGGTGTAAGGAAGGTTGAGGTAGAAGTTATGTTAGCATGGCTATGGAAGGCTAGTTGACTTAATGGTAATGTTTGTTTTAGGGGATGGAGGGATCCAGTATACTGTAAGTTTTTATACAAGGTAAGGACAAAGGGTATAGATAGAATAGGTTGTACAGCAAATAAGAGAAACATATTTATAGGTCTTGGTTTGTGTGGTAAGGGCATAGTGATGGAGAAGATAGAATGTAGGCAGATATTAAGGGTTGATATACAGATAGTTTGGAGTGAGATAGTATTTCAAGTGTAGTAGACTGATTAGCAGTTAGAATATGGGTGTATAGGTATTTAATGTATAATGAGTACTAGGATGCTAATTGGATAACTAGGGAAAAGGGTGTGGCCTGAGAAGTATAATTGTAGGAACACTGGGGTGGTTGGGAATTGGGGGTAGGATATGGGGAGCAGAGTGAGCCCACAGGGTGAACGGAGGAGATAGAACCAGAGAGAGAAGAATGTCGAGGATAACAATCAGTGAAGTGTGAAAGTCTGCAGGTAAGTCTGAAAGTAAGAGATGTAGAAGAAGGTTAAGAGGCTAGCAAGGATAGATTTGGGATATTAGAGGAGTAATATGTGGGTAAGTTATACTGGGACAATAATGAGAGAGTGAAACAATAATCAAAAGAAGAATGGGAACTGTGTTAGGGAGAATTGGTAAAGAATAGGTAAAGGATTACAAGACAGAAAGCTAATAGTATAGTGCTACCTAGTGACCAGTCAATTTATTGCAGCAAAAAAAATCCCCTAAAGGGGGATATCAGGCTAAGGGAGAGGAGGGAGATATCCTAGTTTGCAATAAGGAGGGTATAAAAGGGGAAGTATGGGTTAATTAAATGTTAGAAGGGTGAGTTGGCTGCTGGCTAACCTGGCTGGGAAGCTTGCCTAACCTAGCAGTAGTTTTATTTTAAATTTAATTGTTACAATTGATAGTAGCAATTACAACACATACTTTCACTGTTTTCCTTTCAAGGAAAAGGCTTTCAGGGAGCTGGTAGGTTTTTTCTGTATTCTGGACTTTTTTCTTAGACGTCCAGCAGGGCAGATTCAGGTAGGCTAGTGCAGGGACGTGCAGGAACACAAAGCTGGTACATGTAGAAAGAGAGAAAAATGTGGTGAGGCAAACAATACAGGAACTAGAGATTACAAGTAAAGAGTTTTCACAGACACAGTTACTTGCGTTACCTCATCAGGTAATCACAATATTCTATTTGTTTTTCACAAAAATATTGGTTCCAGTTCTTTTAAGGTACTACAGCAGTTCTAAAATTGAATACAGCAGGTCTGAGATAAATAGGAAGAGAAGCTAGAAATCAGCTATACGAGGTCACTACCCTCTCTACAGATATTGCAGTATGGGAACACTAGTCTATATTACCTCTATGAGCAGATATATTTGGTGGTAATAGGCTATAAGGAGTTCAAAAGGTTAGATTATAATCAGACTGGCTAGGAGAGGATGTTACACTCATTTCGCATTGCCGGTTTAGTTAGTCTGATATAATCTACTGGCGGCCTGTACAATTGCTTATGCTCTGCACAACCTGAGACTTAAACATGTAGAAATAAGCAACAGATAGCTAGGCAAATATGGTTCCACTTGAAACCGTCAAATTACCACATCATCCAACCTTAAAACATCGAGACCAGAACGTCGCAAATTGAGATCATCGAAAACTGACATCATCAAGACACATAACATCGAATATGTTTTGATACTTGGATTGTTGTATTTAGGCATGTTTGTGCACTTAACATGTAGGGAACATGTTTTCAATGTTACGCGTCCTGATGATGTCAGTTTTTGATGATCTCAGTTTGCGACGTTCTGGTCTCGATGTTTTATGGTTCGATGATGTGGTAATTTGACGGTTTCAAGTGGAACCGCATAAATATACGGTGTAACCCTGCTCAACACACATTCAACTAAGTGACTGATACATTCTGCATTACATAAACCATGACACGTTACTATGTTAGTGTGCAAGCAGTAGATATTATAGTTGACATGATAAATATGCAGTTAAACTCTGGATAAACACCATCATAACACAGACAAATAGCTCAGGTAAGCAGAACTGCGTAGATAAGTTACGCGCTAATTAGTATGGACATAAAGATAACACATCAGCAGACAATCTGTTACGCGACCGGAACACAACACTTTAAAGGAACCTTGTCTGGCAATTGTTGAAATATACAGGCAGAAAGTGTTCAGAAAGCATTACAATTGTCTACGTGTGTAACACTATCAAAGTTTGAGCATTTACAGCAAGAATTAGCACATATTCTGTTAAACGGCTCCAAAACATATACTTTGTACAACCCTTGACTATTATTTAAACTTAGGAAATGCAGACAAGAAGTTTTTACAGTTGAGGTGTTATTAAGATACTAAGTGCTACGTAATGGTCATATTAACACCGCACATTACATAGGTCATTGCAATAGCTTATTTCAGTTCCACAGTAGTGGAATAGCTTGTTACAGTCCCACATGTACAACGCTATGTTGGCTTAAGCATTTGCAGTAAAATGTAATGCGCACACAAGTGTCTTCCTAGATGAACAGTTTAAAATGACAAAACTCATAGCCTTGCTGAAAGAAACAGATATCACAAAAGAAACATGTAGCATATAACTACTTACAGTAGGTGCAAACACCGAAGCCAAGGATGCACAGTAGCCAGGTACGGGGTAAGAGAAAAAAGATGGCATCCCATTGTATGGGGTATATTTATGTAGTGGGAGAAGACATTGGGGCAGAATGGGGAGGAGAGTGATGGGGCAGAGGGGGAGGAGAGTATACCTTGAGAGCAGGTATAGACCAGAAGCTGCAAGATGAACTGCAACAGGTCTAATAGAAGGTGGGAAGGGTTAGCGTAATGGGAGGAGTGTAGAGTTGGAGGTAATAGATCAGGTAGGGAACAGTGAGCAGAGTACTAAAAGAAAAGAGTAGGAGAGTGTGGTGAGGTATGACAGCAGGATACTAGCCAGAGAGAGAAGAATGTCGATGATAACAATCAATGAAGTGTGAAAGTCTGCAGGTAAGTCTGAAAGCAAGAGATGTAGAAGAAGGTTAAGAGGCTAGCAAGGATAGACTTGGGATGTTAGAGGAGTAATATGTAGGTAAGTTATACTGGGACAATAATGAGAGAGTGAAACAATAATCAGAAGAAGACTGGGAACTGAGTTAGGGAGAGAGACAGAAAACTAATAGTATAGCACTACCTAGTGGCCAGTCACTTTATTGCAGCAAAAAAGTCTCCTAAAGGGGGATATCAGGCTAAGGGAGAGGGGGGAGATATCCTGGTTTTCAATAAGGAGGGTATAAACAGGAAAGTAAGGGTTAATTAAATGTTAGAAGGGGGTTGGCTGCTGGCTAACCTGGCTGGGAAGCTTGCCTAACCTAGCAGTAGTTTTATATTAAATTTAATTGTTACAATTGGTAGTAGCAATTACAACATATACTTTCACTGTTTTCCTTTCAAGGAAAAGACTCTCAGGGAGCTGGTAGGTTATTTCTGTATTCTGAACTATTTTCTTAGACATCCAGCAGGGCACATTCAGGTAGGCTAGTGCAGGGATCTGCAGGAACACAACGTTTCACTGTTTTCCTTTCAAGGGAAAGACTCTCAGGGAGCTGGAAGGTTATTTCTGTATTCTGGACTATTTTCTTAGATGTCCAGCAGGGCAGATTCAGGTAGGCTAGTGCAGGGATGTGCAGGAACACAAAGAGTTGGTGCAAACGCTGGAGCCAAGGATGCAGAGCAGCCAGGTATGGGGTAAGAGAAAAAAAAAATAGTTTGTGGCAATGCTTCTTGCACCAGTCATTAATTGGGTGAGAGCCCCTTGGGGTATGCTCACTTTAGTAGGGAATGTAAGACAGTGGCCAGCTTGCAAGCATCTGTAAACCTGGTCAGCCACACACCACTGTTTTTGTCCTGTACCTCAGATACATATATCTCAAACAGTAGAGGCCCCCAGACCGATCCTTGAGTTACACCGCTTTGGAAGACTCTACTATTAGAGGTGTGTTCTACTACTTTGACTGAGTGGGTACTGTCATTGAGCCAGTTGGCTACCCATCTGGTAACATACAGGTTGATGCCTAGCTGTGCAAGGCGTATGTAACCTGGCCGTCTGGGGATTATTGTGAGAGAATTGGGCTAGGTGAAGGTAGGCATTGTTCAGCATCTTTCCCTTGTCCTTGTGTTTCTTGACCACTTCAGAGTAGCTGACCAAGTTTAACAGGCCAGATCTTTTATTTTTATTTATTTATTTTTATTTAACATTTGTTGACCGGGAATGTCCGACTAGGTTCCACAGAGCCTGTTTTCAGTGGAGGCCCGGGGAGAAATGCTCCAGATGCATGTCTTTGGAATGTGGGGAGGAAACCGGAGTACCCGGAGGAAACCCACGCAAACACAGGAAGAACATGCAAACTCCACACAGAAGGCACCCCAGCCGAGAATCGAAACGGAGAACCGCTTGCTGTGAGGTGACAACATTAACCGCTGCACCACTGTGCCGTCTCCATTTGGCAATATCACACTGTGTAGCCTCAGGCATTTTCAGGTTGCCGATGTCCCTGTTCATAATGTCCTTGATATTGCCTTCCATGACCTTGCACAGCAGGCTAGTTAGGCGGATGTACATATGCTTGTCTGGTTGGTGGATTGCTCTGCTTTTGTGTATAGGGATGACAGTGGCTATCCTCTGTGCAGATGGGATGACACCGATGCTCAAGCTTTGGTTGACTACAGTGCACAATGGATCTGAGAGCTTATGCCTGTGTTCATGTAGGATGCAGCCAGGGATGGTATCAGGCCTATGGAGACTTCTGTGTGTTGCTTTTGAGAGGGTATTACAGACCTGCTTCCTGATGATGAGGGGAGGGTGACAGGTGCTGCGCATGCACATGTGTGCCAATGGAGGGATAGGGTGGTGATGTTTACACTTCACCAGTCTGCAGCAGGTTTCCTATATCTATGCTGTACATGTATGTGGTGTTAACGACCAACACTACAGAGCAGATTTGTGTGTTGCCTCTGGGATTGCAGACACATGTGTGGAAGGCCTAGTGATTGCCCTTGGTGGATGTGTCCAATTTGCACTCAAAGATAGCCTTAGGGTAATTCGCTCTTGACCTTATTTGCTTATGCAGGCCAAGGTGACATTGCTTCCAATAAGGCACATGTTCCTTCTTGGCCCTGTCCAGCAATTATTTTCAGCTATTATGGTATTTGCGTATTGCTGCTGCCCACCACGGGCATTTAAGCTACCTTGAGTGAGATGATGTTGTCCTGTCAGGTACTGCTGAGTCCATACAGCTATGTAGGTGCCCACATAGCATTGTGGTTTGGGCCTGGACACTATGTTAGTTCCAACTGATGGGACGTTGGCTGTGAAGCTACTTCTACCTGCTCTGAGGAGATTTATAGTCATTTGTGTAAAGTTAATTATGTTTGATTCTGACGGGGGGCAGGGGAGATTGTGACCTAAACAATGATGGTTATGTGGTCAGATCTTACTAAGGAGGATGACACTGTAGGGTTGCTACAGTGGCTACTCATGTTGGTTAGGACCTGGTACAGGATATTTCCAGCTGTCATAGAAGTATTGACTGGCTGATCCACTGCATTGCCTTTGACAAAGCCAAGGAATCTCTGTGCATTCATGTTCAGGTGGCATAGGTCATGCACACTATGGTCGGGTAGTGGAAGTCACCCAGGAGCAGGGTAGACAATTGAATCCTGACAGATTCCAGCAAGTACCAATAGGTGTGGTGGGTGTCCATTGTCATGGTTGGAGGCCTGTAGCTAGCTATGATTTGAGTAGGTGTTTTTTCAACTTTTAACTGCACTCGGGATGTCTCCCATGCATCATACTGTTTGGCCAGCCTGGAGATGTGTATGTGTATGATAATGTTCAACACTCCACCTCCTGTGGCTTTGTGGGCCTCCATTTGGGGTCTAAACATATGATTGGGATGAGTAACCTGGCAAGGTTAGTATGCTCTCCACAGCTACAAAGCAAGTGTCAGTGACTGCACAAATGTCAGCATCCTAGAGGACAAAGTATGATTGCATTGACATGGGTTTCATGCTAAGACACCTAAAGACAAGGAAATAGTGTCACTTTATGAATCTAGGTGAAACACACTGAGTTGTCAGCAAAGACTGTGCCGCATTCACAGGTCTACTCTGCAGGATATGACATCTGACAATCAAATGTATGCTACTATGTCATGACTTCAGTCTTTAATGGGTTGCCAGTGATGTGCCAGGCAATACACAACTGTATCAGGCATTGGCTACAAATATGAGGCAGATATGTGGTCAGTCTGCAAAACTCTGGACAGTTGTCAGGTATGGGCTTAGTATATAACATACAGTTCAACACACACTTCTGTGCCTATTGTGTACTATACACATACCCTATATATGTCTCACATTTGTAAGACAAGCATATGTATCATAGTAGCATTCACAGGTGACATATGACTATTTACAACATCCCAGGTAGCTGGCTTAGCAGTGTCACACTCAGCATTGGACAACAGACATTCCAGTAGTAGTCACACATGAGCTACCTTTGCTATGGTGACTCAGGGGCCAGAGATGTGATCCATGTCAATGCAAACAGGGCAAGCAGGAATGGCCATAGGTGCTGGACAGCAGCATGGGAGTTCAGAAGGTTTTGTTGTGACCTAGTGTTCAACTTCCTATTTGACAGTATTGCGTCCCCCTTCTGCATTCCATTACATACTTATGCGATTAACATACATGTTATAGTGCTGAAGGGTTTCCTCAGAATAATGGAAATAGTCAGTTTGTGTAGTCACAGTCTGTCTTTGTGTAGATGGGTTCAGACCTGTGTTACATAGGCAGCAGCTTGCCTTTTGTAGGTAATGCTCATGAGCAGGTGATGGCCTGTGCACCAGTCAGTGTCTCCCACTTGCTACTTGCATCCAGAGCAGCTGCATTGTCTTTCCATTAGCCAATGCCATAGCAACACAATGCTATAATGAAGTCCTTCAAGTGGGCCTTGACCCTTTCCTTGCCTGTATGGTGAACATTATGGAGGTGTGGGGGCTACAGCTTCATAGACAGTAGGTGGAAATACCTCTCAGGACAAGAAAGCCCAACAACATGGGGGACAAAGCTCCAGAATTGGGCACAGATTGTAAGTAAGTATTGCTGTTATACACATAGAGGATTGCTAGATTAACAGGGTTTGTCTGGATATGCATTTTTTTGCGTGACTTGACGTCTGACAGTGATATGTCTCTGACATACCTCTCAACTGTCCAGATGTCTACAAACTGCCCAGAGCTTTGCCTGTTATGTTTGGTCTGTTCCTCAGACAATATTGGTTTTTGAGAAATCAGTACAATAATGTGAGGATTGTAGTCAGTAAATGTTGACATCCATTAGTGTTTCAGACATCCTATCCCTCAGGGATGTTATGTTACTACAAACCCTGTAACACCAGCAACTGTTTCATTTTGTAACACCATTATGTGAGATATGTCCCTATTTTCAGCCTCCTGTCCCCCAAGTATGTCATGCTTTGTTCAGATGTCTTGCAGTGAGAGGTTCAGAGGTATGGTATATCATTATTCAGTGACTGCACTCCTGATATCATCCTAGTGACTTAACACGCTCCTGGAAGTGGTATGAGGCAGTGGCAATAAATATGGTCCCACACCCTGGACATTTTGTGGAAATCTGTATAGTTGAGAGTTATGTATGTCTGGCCATTGTTAACAGACTGCCAGGATTGTGTAGCAGTGTGGTGTGTGAATGTTTGTTGGGCTGAGTAGGGAGAGTAACAGACTATTTGACTGTGCATGCTGCTACAGTTGCTGGTGGTCTGCCAGGTGTATATGTTTTAGGGGCAGACTGAGAAATGTCCTGTAACACCTCAGGATTCCAAATAGACTGTGAGTTTTGCCAGTATATGTTGGTGTAGTGTGTGACTGGCAATCAGGATATGTTTGTTCACACAGTCGTTCTACTCTAGAGTTCCTTTGGGGTACTGGTATGTTGCTGTGACTGTGGTGAAAATGGTTGTGGGTGGACATTTCCGCACCAGTATCTGTTATTCCCTACAGTTCCATCCCTGTAGTGCATGATGTATTTGGAAATACATGGGTAATTCCCCAGAACTGATCTGGGGTAGTGTCGTGTTGGTCTTACTGTGGTTCAAAAGGTTCTGGGTGAAACAGTTGGCAGGTCTCAGTGTTTTTTCTCTTCTGTTACATGGCTGCAGTAATACCTCTCCACTGTCTGGATGTCTAGACACTGTCCTGATGCATGCCTCATATGTTTGGTCTGTTCCCCATAACAGTTGTGGGTTTATGACAAATCATTGGGATGATGTGAACATTGGGATCAGTAAATATTGACATTCATTTATGTTTCAGACATAGTATCTATCAGGAATTATATGTTAAATCAAACCATGCTACTCTAGCAGACATCTATGCCTATAACAGCCATATTTCAAAGATTTTGCTATTGTTTGCCCTTTATCCACCAACTTTGACAGGTTTTTTGCAGATGTCTTGACAGGCTTTTTGCAGATGTCTTGCATTAAGAGGTTGGTTATCTCTCTCTCTCTCTGTATATATATATATATATATATATATATATATATATATATATATATATATATATATATATATATATATAAAGGGTCTATTTCATATGATCGAAAGCTTATATGATTTACAAACTTTTCAGACAGACCAAAACACCTAAAGCTCAAAACACCGAAAACTCATTTGATCGAAACTCATAACATCGACACATGAAATTCAAAGCATTATGCTCTTTCCCCACTGTAGCGCAACCCTGGAGTAAGAATAAATAGATAGGGGGGTGTGGGGGGCACAGTCCCTCACATTGGAGGGTGTGGCGCCATACATAACATTTAAACATACACATGGATACTTTGTATACTTATAACATAAATGACAATATTTATCTAGATAATGTGGGGAGCTCCACCCCCACACCCCCCCTAATTATTTACTCTAACTCCAGGGTTGTGCTACAGTGGGGAAAGGGCATAATGCTTTGAATTTCATGTGTCAATGTTATGAGTTACAATCAAATGAGTTTTTGGTGTTTTGAGTTTTAGGTGTTTTGGTGTCATTGAAATGAGTGTCGATCATATGAGCATTCGATCATATGGAGTAAACCCATATATATACATATATATATATATATATATATATATATATATATATATATGAGTACTATGGATATATATTTTCCCTTATGTTAAATGACTGTAGTGCATGATATGTTTGTAAAAACTTTGCAAAATTCCTACAGCTCGGATGGTGTAGAGGTGTGTTGCTGTGATTGCATTGCACAGGGTCCTGGGTTCAATACTTGAAAGTGATGACTTTTTTTCATTAATGTTAAATGACCAGAATGCATGATATGTTTGTAAATGCATTGCACATTCCCACTGTTCCAATGGTGTAGTGGTACATTGCTGTGATTTTTTAGTGCACAGCATCCTGTGTTCAAGACATGGCAGGGCTGATTATTTTGTTGCTGGGCAGTACAAAGGCTGATGGAGACAGAGTGATTAAGGCACTTTTAAGCAGTTGTAAGCAGGTTTGCACTGTTTTGCATGAAGCTAAGCATTGCTAACTGATGGTTAAGCCCTCTTAGCTTCACTTAGCACCGCTTACTCCCGCTTACACCTACTCTAATTTTAATTAAAGAAAAGTAAAAAGGTGATAGGAAAGTGGTGAAATGGGGGTAAGCAGGGGGTAAAACATTAGGAAAACCAGCTAGGGATGTGCAGGATGGGTGTAGGAGAGAACCATAGTGCTACATTTCTTCTGCAGCAACAGCTGTCAATAATGTGTATAATTTGTAAATTACAGCCTCATACCCCACAGGGAGGGGTGTCGGCGACAGACATTTGAAGAATAATTTGTGGGTAAATTGATTAATTTCACTATACATGGGGGTGAAATGTAGAGCTATGTATGGGGCAATAATTTTTTTGTGGGACAGATACCCTTTTTTAGGTGAGAGTGGGATGTTAGGGAAAGGCTGTAGATATGTTTGGAGGATGTAGGTTTGGCAAGATAGGTAGCATTTGCAGACAGACAAGACACACAAGACAGCAGACAGGGGTGGAATATGACACGAGAGGGGTAAACACCTTGGATGGGGAGGGTTGTTGGGAATCAGAGGCCCATGAGCCCCCAAATCGATACAGTGGGACTGAGGTTCCCACCCATGGGCAGTCACCACTGCACCATCATGGCTCCAAAGGTGGCTGTGCTGGGGGCTGGACAAGAGGGGCAGCCTGCCCCTCAAGGTGTGCCAGGCAGCCCTCCATCTGACACAGCTGCCCACCCAGCTCAGAGCGGATGATGCTGTGCACCATACCCTGGAACATTCTGCGGGTGATGGGCTCCTCTCCGCACATGTGGTGTGGACAGCACTCTCCCTTCAGTAGTGCTGTTGGTACTGCCACTACAGGACTGTGAATGTGCATGGCCATGTGGCCTCACAGCTGATCATGTTGCTGACCTATGGGGAGACAGGCCAATCCCCTGAGGTGGTTCCACCCGAAGGTGGTGCAGGACTAGCAAAGAAGGATGTTCCGGGTTGGATCCCAGACATGGTGGGGCCCAGTGCCACAGCCAGATGGGGTGAAATAGGCGGATCCGCCGGGATCTGCCTTCCCAATCATGCTATGGTGTTGTGGTTTTCCCAGATATATTGGTTAGTCATGAACAACACATTGCAGAATTAGTTAGAACAGCATGCATGGGTGTTCCCATTAACCCAAACCAACCGATTTGAAACAGTTGCATAGTAAACAGAACACATGCATAAATGGAACAACAGTAAGCATTTTAACAGCACACAAGTTACATTGATGACAACAGGCCACCAATAATGGTATTTGATTAAGGTATGTTAATATGCAATCAATGAAATATATGAACAATAATGGCACACATGTCCCAACAATAGATTTTGAGAACAACATACCCATAGTATATGAATAATGATTATTGATGCAGATGATGGGTGGGGGGAGAATAAAAAGTCCATTAACAACTGTATAGGCTTCTATTTTTCACAACAGTACTGCTCAATACTCTACAGGTCTGCCCTCACTTTGCATTTACCTATGGCCCATAACTTCTGTGGCACACAAATACTTGTTAGGCTGTCGACCTGTAATGGTATGGGGCAGACTGGGTGAACTGTGGTTACTTTACTGGGGGGGGGGCTTTTACATGTCAGTGTTATGTACTTGACAAAGAAGTGGTACCCTGCAATGATGTTGTGTGTCTGCTACTAGCATAATTCACCTGGATTCCTATCTGTGTCCAAGTTGACTGACAGCAGTGACCACTATCTGTGACAGCATGACACTTGAGAGACATGTATCTGGGAGAGGGCATAGTGTGTGTGCCTATCCTGCTGTCATTTGCAGGCATGGGGTTGGACAATGGGACATTTCTACATGGTGTATTGTTATACCCTTCAAACAGCTACTACAAACATTTTATTACCTGTAAGACCTGCAGAGAAAATATTGGTTACCACTATCTGACTGTTTCTACAAATATTCCAGATTTCTTAAGTGTATATATGCAAATATCTCAGCACCACGTCCTGGATTTGAACCATGTTTGGGTGTGTTAAAATGAACTACATGGCTGTTTCTCATCACACTGGGCTGCTGGAGAACTTCTGTCTCTTGTTTGACTGTTTTCTGCCTAATACTCTGTGGGTTAGACAGTCTGACCTTGTAATCCTGAGATTCATGCATGACAGATAGTTACTGTACTGTGTAGTAATCCTTTGAAATTATATGATCTGGAAAACAAAGGTTAACACAAGGCACTGCAACAGGGGACATACTATAATACATTTGACATCAGTATTCAGGTTTTGGATCTTAGTGCATAACATATGTCATATTTCATGTATGTCTTGATTTACAGCTCCACAAACTACTGTTTTGCATACTAGCTGATTCTCAGAACAACCTCTGTTAGTTCATGCTGCCAGAGCCATATTTTCTGTGCAGAACCTGTACACATTCTATTTCTACAACAACATACCAGAATAAACACAACAGTTGGTGGCTTAGGTTTTTATTGTAGTTATATGACACAGTGCCCTACTATTGCATATGCTGTAGATTACTATTAGTCTGGCAAACTTTTCTTTAATCGTTACACACAGAACACAGTAAACAATTTACTCATTCTTATTTATTTCACTATATACTGACAGGTAGATCTGTACTCACCAGCCTGTCGGTGCATCCTTGTCAGTCTGTTGGCATGGGCCTCAATGTTCATAGCCCTCTCTTCTGCAGCTGTAGGGGTGAGAAACAAACATTATGCATACCTGTCTATCAAATAGTCAGGCTAGAATTTGGCACAGCTATATTTGGGCTACTTACAAACTGCTGGAGCATGCCGGTCCCGAGCATCTTGGATCCATTGGGCCAAGAGCTCCCCCTTCCTACACTTTAGGTCAGTATAATGGTGCTGTACCTGCTCACCAGTTTGGGGGATTCCAGTGGCACTGGTGAGGTCACATGCCAGATGGTCCCAGGCCTCCACTTTGTACTGAGAGCCCTGGTACTGGCCTTGCAGCAGTCTGTCATCATGGTGTTGTACGAGGAGTCCAGCCATGATCCTGGACTCCAGGATGCCCCAGCGTTGCACCCAAAAGCATGCTCCATCGCCAATGCCAGATATGCGTTGCACCCAAAACCATGCTCCATCGCCAATGCCAGATATGTTTCTGCAGAGATCAAACTACAGTAGGTTATGGCTGTATTCCCCCCTGCATGGTTTATATAAGGCCATATTACCACCCTTTGCCATCATTGAACCATTTTAAAAATGCTAAGCTCAGCTAAGTACTGTGAAAATCCGCTAAGCTGGTTTGAACAGTGCTTAAAGGGGTAATTGCTGAGCATTGCGTAACAGTGTGTAAATCCATTTAGCTGAGCTGACTGCTGCTTAGCATTCACATTTATGCAATGCTTACACCGTCTTAGCTGGACACTGCTAACCATTGCTCACTTTTCATTTTAAAAAAATATAAGGATAATGACTTCATTAATCATTATTGACATATTAGTGAGTGTATATGAATTACTTTACATGACATCCCTCTCTGTGCTTTCATTACATTACCATGGGGTGTAACTATACTATATGGGACAGTTGTGTATACTTGGGTGATTTCACATGTTATATGCACTCACACTTACATATTAGACCAGGTACACTACCCTGGTTGGCAAATGTCAATTACTATATAATTTAAAATTAAAATAATAATTTTAACACTGCTTTCCCATGCAAAAATAAAGTGCTTGTCTTGGTATACGAACCATGAATGCCCACATGCAAAGCTGGGACTCTACCCACTACACTATCTCAGAACAAAATGTGAGCTGCCTGTTTTTATTTATCTCCTATTGGATGACATGCATGCCCACTCAGCTGCACTAAAACATACCTTAGAATGGAAAAAATAAAAAATAAATTCATAAACCCACTTTATTTACATGTATCTGTACTCTTTGTCAGTCACAGTAAGGGAACTTGTAAAGGGACACATAGGGACAGATTTTAATTATTGCTCTTACAAAGTTAGGAAGTGTGACTGTGTTTTTCTAGCAAATCATTGGTAAATCACTCAGAGTTCAAGTCAGAAAATACCGACAGACATTGGGGTTTCAGACTTCATACCCTTCTGGAAATCCACGCTAATGCAAACCTTTTATTCTATCAACTTTCCAGGTTTGTAAGTGCAATATTTCAAAGGCATCCCTATTCTTGTGCCTGTGCCCCCATTATTTATGGCTTTGTACAGCTTTTTTGCTTTAGGGGGTTGAGAGGTATGTGAGGCAGGCATCTGAGCATTCTGCAGAGACCTGTACAGTTGTGGACTATGGAAATACAGCACTTTCACAATGGCAGACATTTTGGGTTCAGTTTTCATACCCTTCATGAAGTCTGTGCTACTGCAAACCTTTTATTCTATTAACTTTCCAGGTTTGTAAGTGCAATATTTAAAACATGTCCCTATTTTTGTGCCTTTGTCTCCCCACTATGTATGGCTTTGTACAGCTTTTTTGCTCAAGAGATATGTGAGGCAGGCATCTGTGCATTCTTCTGAAACCTGTACATTTGATGGCTATGGCTGTACAGCACTTTTACAATGGCAGACATTTGGGTTTTAGTCTTCATAACCTTCAGGAAGTCTGTGCTACTGCAAACCTTTTATTCTATCAACTTTCTGGGTTTGTAGGTTCAATATTTAAAATGTGTACCTACTTTTGTGCCTTTGTCCACCCATTATTTATGGCTCTGTACATCTTTCTTGCTCTAGGAGGTTGAGAGGTATGTGAGGCAGGCATCCGGGCATTCTGCCGAACCTGTACAGTTGATGGCTATGGCCATACGGCACTTTTACAATGCAGGGTGTGTATGACAGAACTTGTCACACACCCCTTGTATTGTTTCTTGCTCCTCTATCTATTTCAGTGTCCGCAGACACTGAAATACTTATTTTATTTCATTTCAGTTTCCGTGGACAGTGAAACACTTTTAAAAAGTGCCATATGGCACTTTCCTGCGTGGAGTTTATTGAATCCAGGGGATAGTCTGCACTTTGTGGTAACCTTTATGAATCCATGTCAATATTTAAAGCTGCAAGAATATCAGTAGGAAAATTAAAATTAGGATGAAGAAAGTGTGAATTATGTCTGTGTTGTCTGTTCACTCAGAACGGTGTGCATTTAGTGTACACTAGTGTAGGTGTTATTGAATCTCAGGGATAGCATATTTAGTGAGCAGCTAATTTCCCTAGTTAAGTATTACAGGGATTTCATTTTTCAGCTTAAAGATTTGCCTGGTGCTCTGCAAAGCTTTCCCCTTATTTCTTATAAATGTGGTAGAAATATAAAGGATATGTTAGTGCATAGCAGTTTTTTTTTACCAGTAAATCCACTTTTTAAAGATCGCTGTTTGGCTGGCACTTTCCCATGTGGCAGCTGTTCCAGCTGCAGGCTTATTATTAATACCTTTCATAGGATTAATGGGGTAGTGCTTAAACCTAATGGGAGATATAGTTGCAATACAGAGGGAATTACATATGCATTGAAATGCCCTTGCAATCTTTTTTATGAGGGGGAGAGCGACATAAATTTTAAGTTAAGATTTCAAGAGCATGTTGGGGACATTAGAAAATGTAGACTTGAAAGCCCCATTGCACTACACTTTAAATTGTACTGTAATTGTGATCCAGATTGTTTACAATGTGCTATTTTAGAAAAGGTGCTTTCTAAATATGAGAATAGTATAGGGATTAAACATACATTTCTGGATAAATAATCAATTTTTATTTTAAAATTTGGCACTTTAATACCTTCAGGTCTGAATGCAAAGTGCAATTGAAAACATTTAATTTAATTGTCTAATTAGTTAATTGTATGTAATAACTTGTTACTATAAATTGTTGTTTGATTTGTAACCTTTTACTCCTTGAAGGCTTTGCAGCCAAGGGACTAGAGTTTGTGATTTGCTTGTTTTATTAAACTAGTTTGGGATTTTACTGGCTGTGTTTGTTGTTTTTAAGAGCTAAGGTTCTGTTGGGGAAAATATCTAACTGCATTATATTTGTATTCATAGATTTATTTTTTACATTTTTGCTTCTTAAATTATATGTTTGAATGCTTGTGCATTGTTTATTAATTTTCAGCTACAGTAGGAAATGTAATGCAATATATATCTGCAGACATCAGTGAGTAACCACTGACTGGTACAATAAAATAAGTTTATAAAAAGTTAACAGTGTAATCAATACAGACTTTGAATGATAATTTAAAATGTATTTAAAAGAATGACAAAATGACCTGCAAGTACAAATAAATTAATGACAAATTAGTAGCTGGAGAGAACTAAAAGATGGTATCGTATTCTAATTAAATTAAGTGGAACCAAGCACATAGCCAAAACATTATCATAGTTTGATGAGTTACATACTTTGCAAATGCAGGAATCTACCCCCCCTCATTTATCCATCATTCCATACATATAAAAAAAATGTAACATACATAACAACCCCATCTTTCAATTCACCACCATTCAAATTTCCACCAAAAACAAATTGGTGAAATTGTACAACTTAGTGTTAACTAGAGGATGGCACACTGCACCTAAGATTTATCCACACACAATAAATTTGTATCAAAAACTTTGCAACAAATATTAAAGATTTTTATCACATCATAGATATTTCCTGATGCCTGGAAGTTACTATCTACACACTGCCTAAAATTCCCAGTGCTACCTCTCCTGATCCCTATTGTTTGATCTCCACCATCTCATCCCTGTTAAAGTTCCTAACAATAGTCACGTCTCTCAACTTATGGAATTAATCAATCTGTTCTTTCTTAATCAACACATACATGCGATTTCAAGGCTACAACACTGCAAACACATATCTTACCTTCATCAGCAGCATACAGAATAATATAAACTCGAGCACTCTAACAGGAGTTATAGTCGTAGGTATGGCATTTGACTATCTGTCTCACCACATCTGCTGACACCATTTAGAATCACCAACTCAAGTCTGCGTTTCAGACATAGCTTAAATTCCAAATCTTCATCATTTCCACTGATGCATTAGCCTTTAGGATATATGGTTGTTTCCTGTATAGGGCATGGTAACTGTCCAGCTTCAAAAAGTTCTGTCTCTTCCCTACTCTTTCAGTCTGACTGTTGACTGGGCAATCCTAAGGAGGGAAATTAGCAAAGTAAAACCTTCTTCAGTGCCTCCTTGCTGTCTCAAGACAGGAGCAGCAGTTGGCTAAGAGCTTTATTTCTGGCAGATAAGTCCCTGTTGGGAGACCCCTCCACTAAGAAATTATTGTCTTTTTAAGAAAAATAAGATTTAATCTGTTTTTCTTGGGTAAGAAGAGCCTTTAAGATGCACAGTATTTTTCACATTATTGGAAGTTTCCTGTCAGGGATTTCTACTTTTAACTAGTAGTATCTTTTTAATGTATTTTGGGCTACATTTGTAAAAAAATATATGTACTGCTTGTGTAAGCCAAACAAAAATATTGGAAAAATATTTTACAGTCATTCAATTGCATACTCATGGAACAAACTTCTCTTCGCTCCACTACCAAAAGTGGCGAATTCAAAAAGTAACTAAAATTTCATTTCCAACATGCATGGATATGTACTTGTCAGGAATTACCTAATGATTTTTTTTCTTTTCTCAATCAACATATCTGCCTGGTATCTACCTAAATTGTCTACATATATTACTCGCTCTGCAGTTCGTACCTATGCTATTAAATGCACCTTTGTTGCACTATGCCATGATGTTACTCTGAATTTTTTTTTTATTTTAGGCATTGCTACATTCCTTGTAAATAACTTAATGCTAACCAAATTTCTCAAACATATTGTTACTTCTTCTTCTATCAGCTGCTCCTGTCAGGGGTCGCCACAGCAGAATAACTGTTTCCATTTCTTCCTGTCCTCTGCATCTTGCTTTGTCACACCAACCACCTGCATGTCCTCTCTCACCACATCCATAAACCTTGTCTTAGACCTTCCTCTTTTCCTGTTACCTGGCAGCATCATCCTTAGCATCTTTTTCCCAATATACTCTGCATCCCTCCACAGCACATGTCCAAACCAATGTAATCTTGCCTCTCTGGCTTTGTCTCCAAACCTTCCAACCTGGGCTAACCCTCTAATATACTTATTCCTAATCCTGTCCATCTTCGTCACACCCAGTGCAAATCTTAACATCTTCAACTCTGCCACGTCAAGCTCTGACTCCTGCCTTTTTGTCAATGCCACTGTCTCCAACCCATATAACATAGCTGGTCTCACTACCCTCTTGTAGACCTTCCCTTTCACTCTTACAGGTACTCGTCTGTCACAAATCACTCCTGGCACTCTTCTCCACCCACTCCATCCTGCCTGTACTCTCTTCTTCACCTCTCTTCTACACTCACCATTACTCTGAACTGTTGATCCCAAGTATTTAAACTCATTCACCTTCACTGCATTCTCAAAATACTGTACTTTTGCCTTGCATATATTTGTATTGTATATTTCTCTCTGTTTTTGTACTAAGTATCTTACAACTTCAATAGTTAGGTTTTTCTTATTTTTAAATTACTTTCCTGGAGCTTTTCTCCTCAGCTCTATGCTGAAAAAGGGCTCTCTGGGCCCGGTCGGACTAACCTGGTTAACAAATGTAAAAATAAATAAATAAAATAAATAACTGAATTTTGTTGGACAGAAAAGTTAACAGAGTAGCAGTCAGGATTTTATGTGTCAGTGTAATGCTTATGCTTGCTTTGTGACAATCTACCTGCCATGTTTATTTCTGTAAGTGTGTGCGCGACTTTGAACAGTACTGACAGATGAGTTCCGGTTTGCTTTTCTAAGGTAAGAGACTGGGGAGAGTGCTGTGAGTGTCAGTGTGTTGCTTGATTACACTCAGTGACAACTTAAATTCTGACAGAATTGCTCCAGCCATGCACTTTTAATGCTTCTTCCCCGGTTACTCATTCGGGTTTGACTGGTTCTTCTCCCCACAGAACCTAGAAAGAAAAAACACTAACCAAGGAGTTCTTGCCCTTGTTGCTGACTCAGTCATGGTTGTTTCGCAGAACACTCACTTATCCTTCTGTCTTCCTCTGTTGTAGTCCTTTTTGCTAGCATGAACCAGGAGTCAGAAATGTCTTTTCCCTTTTTTTAATTTCTCCATGTATTTTGGGTTTCTAATACCATGATGGGAATGGACCCCATTCCTAAGTCAAAATGCAATTAAAGTTCATGAAATTAGTATTGTTTCAGTCTTGGATGTCAGCCAGAAGTGCTCTTCACAGCACCTGCAGTGTGCTCAGTAATGAGGCTATTCCAGTATCCAATAAGTGCATGGGAAAACCATCTTCTTTAGATATGGGAGACACTCTGGGAGATTCGTCTTTGGGTAGCTGGGGCAAAAGACCATTAGATCAGGTAGAAGTCTCTCCTTTGAGTCAGTCCTCCACTGTTGATACTCCTATTAAGAAAATGCAAATTAGTAAACATTGTTTTTCTGATGAAGTTGTTACTGTTAAAAAGATGGGTTACTTACTTTGGCTAGACAGGCACTGCAGGCAATCAATCCTGGTAAGCAGAAGCCTTTACAGTTGGCCATTCCCTGCAAAGTAATTCCTGAAGAAACAGGGTATGACGAGTCTGACTTAGACAGAGACAAGGCTTCTTCTCCTACAGATTCCCAAGCACAAATGGTGAGGAAAATTGCAATTCTTATCCTACTAGACATTTTCTTTTAATCAGATCATTGCCAGGATGAATGAGGTATTTTTATGAGAGCAAATGGATGATCCCCCTGAACTAAGGAGATTTTATGATATGTTACAAATGGCTGCACCTTATTCCTCTCCCATATGTACTATACTGTCAGCCCTGGAGGATGCATTGAATGCTGCCTGTACTTATACTATACTGTCAGCCCTGGAGGATGCATTGAATGCTGCCTGTACTTATACTATACTGCCAGCCCTGGAGGATGCATCAAATGCTGCCTGTACTTATACTATACTGCTAGCCCTGGAGGATGCATTGAATCCTACCGGTACTTATACTATACTGCCAGCCCTGGAGGATGCATTGAATCCTACCTGTACTTATACTATACTGCCAGCCCTAGAGGATGCATTGAATCCTACCTGTACTTATACTATACTACCAGCCCTGGAGGATGCGTCAAATGCTGCCTGTGATTATACTATACTGCCAGCCCTGGAGGATGCATTGAATCCTACCTGTACTTATACTATACTGCTAGCCTTAGAGGATGCTTCTAATGTTGCCTGTACTTATATTATACTGCCAGCCCTGGAGGATGCATCAAATGCTGCCTGTACTTATACTATACTGCCAGCCCTGGAGGATGCGTCAAATGCTGCCTGTGATTATACTATACTGCCAGCCCTGGAGGATGCATTGAATCCTACCTGTACTTATACTATATTGCTAGCCCCAGATGATGCTTCTAATGTTGCCTGTACTTATATTATACTGCCAGCCCTGGAGGATGCATCAAATGCTGCCTGTACTTGTACTATACTGCCAGCCCTGGAGGATGCATCGAATGCTGCCTGTGATTATACTATACTGACAGCTCTGGAGGATGCATTGAATCCTACCTGTACTTATACTATACTGCCAGCCCTGGAGGATGCATTGAATCCTACCTGTACTTATACTATACTGCCAGCCCTGGAGGATGCATTGAATCCTACCTGTACTTATGCTATACTACCAGCCCTGGAGGATGCGTCAAATGCTGCCTGTGCTTATCCTATACTAACAGCTCTGGAGGATGCATTGAATCCTACCTGTACTTATACTATACTGCCAGCCGTGGAGGATGCATTGAATCCTACCTGTACTTATACTATACTGCCAGCCCTGGAGGATGCGTTGAATGCTGCCTGTGCTTATCCTATACTGCCAACCTTGGAGGATGCGTCGAATGCTGCCTGTGCATATACTATACTGCTAACCCTAGAGGATGCTTCTAATGTTGCCTGTACTTATATTATACTGCCAGCCCTGGAGGATGCATCAAATGCTGCCTGTACTTGTAATATACTGCCAGCTCTGGAGGATGCATTGAATCCTACCTGTACTTATACTATACTGCCAGCCCTGGAGGATGCGTCAAATGCTGCCTGTACTTATCCTATACTGACAGCTCTGGAGGATGCATTGAATCCTACCTGTACTTATACTATACTGCCAGCCCTGGAGGATGCGTCGAATGCTGCCTGTACTTATCCTATACTGACAGTCCTGGAAGATGTGTCAGATGCTGCCTGTGCATATGCTATACTGCCAACCCTGAAGGATGCATTGAATGCTGCCTGTGCATATACTATACTAGCAGCCCTGGAGGATGTGTCAAATGCTGCCTGTGCATATACTTTACTACCATCCCTGGAGGATGTGTCGAATGCTGCCTGCATTTATACTATACTGCCAGCCCTGGAAGATACATCAAATGTTGCCTGTGCATATACTATACTGCCAGCCCTGGAGGACACATTAAATGCTGCCTGCACTCCTTCTAATACCCAGCCATCAGTCCCTAAAAAACAGATAATCTGTAAGATGCATCACTTTAATACATTTATTTTCTCTCATATATCTGATCAAACCGTGTCTCATGCTGATAACAGGTTGGGCCTTAATACCAACACTTCACCTGGTGTCAAAGCAGATAAAATATCGGACTGTATAAGTATGAATTTTTTTTCCACCACCCAAGCCTTAAGAATTTTGAATTACCAGTCATATATGTGGAAATGTATGCTTTGTCATATGGACAGTCTGAGGGAACTTACTTCCACCCTTCTTACAAAAGAAAATTCTGTTTTGAACCAAACTGTTTCAATCCTTTCTCAGCTATCTAATCATGCTTTGAAGTGTATGTATGCTTGTGCAGATAGTTTTTCTAGGGCCAAAAGTACTGCTACAGGACTGAGAAGATATTCTTTGGTATGTAACCAAAGGTTTGTTGATGAGGTAAAGTCTGAAATCTTGGATTCAGCTTTAGATATGGAGGTATAGTTTAGTACTTCTGCTATCCAGATTCTCAAACAATATGATCAAGGGGGTAAATTGGTACATGAAGTTTCTAAGATCTTCCACGTACACCAATACAAATCTTTTATGTCTCCCTCTTGCAAAAAAAGTCAAATAAACAAAACTATTCTTTTTCTGACAAACAAAATGCAAAAAAAAAAAAAGAAATGTTTGGGGTAACAGCAACAAAAAACAGGAGTCTTTTCAGAAAAAGGGACAAACTAACAGTACAAAAGACTATGTTAATCTCTCTGCAAACTGGTCCCAAAAACTGGGCATCAGCATTCCCCTTTGGCAAAAGATTGTTTCCAAATCCTGAATATTAAACGGTGCAGCAGGGTTACAGATGGCACTGACTACAAGAACCAGAGGAGAACACTTTCCCACCCTTCAAACCAGCTATCTAAGCATGGTTTGAAGTGTATACATAATATTTTCATCAGGTCCTTCAGTCTTTACACGGATCCTGGGAGTCATAGAATAGTGTCTTTAAGTGACAGGGACAAAGGCTTTTACTCCAGAATGTTTCTGGTTCCAAAGAGGCCTCTTGAAGACCAGTACTACAGCTTTCATTTCTAATTCTTTACATGTAAGTTCCAAAGTTCAAAGTGTTGGTCTTACAGAAACTCTTACCCTCTTATTCCTCCCGTGAGTTACTTGGTAATGCTATACCTAAAAGATGTTTCTTCCCATTTATATGTTCTGGTGTCCACTAACTAATGAACAACAACTTTTGCTTTCAGCATTAAATGTGGTTAGCTTTAAAAGTAGTTAAGAAGATGTTCTTCTCTCATTTTTCCAAACTTTCTTTCTCTTAACTACCTCAGTTTACTGCCTATCTCACACACCTTTGTAGTTACCATAATCATAGTACATCTAAATCTCTTCTTGCACCTCTACACTTCAAACAATTTTATTGCTTGTTCCTATGTAACTTTCCAGGCTTACAAATAGAGTTTTTTCACCCACAGCAGTTATGCCACCTTCTCAACCTGCTCCATTTTCTCCCTAACCCCTATTCCCACCCATTCCCACTTCATCTAAACTTATACAATTCTATTTCTCACCCCTTACAACAAAACAACCAACCAAATTTACTGAGACATCCAACTGGCCTTATTCCTCAACTTCCAAGCTCATATCAGAGGCCCACCTAATTCACTTCTCTCAATCTACTCCAACAAAATTAGCATATAAGTTCCACCCAGCTATCTCTGTCTTCCCCTAATTTATGTATAATATGCTACTCCTCCAGCCTACTCTTACAGTTACACTAAGCATACTCACCATTGTCACATCCTATCACACTCCTCTTTCCCATAATTCTACTTCTCCAACTCTATGCTTCTCGTCAACAAACACCCATCAACTACACAGTTGCACACGTCTCTACTCATTAGGAACTCAAGCTATTTTCAGTTACAGCTACATTAAAGTGAACTACTAGACCCATATATTAGTATCAGACCTAAGAAATAAATATAAAAAATTGTACAACTTCTCACACCACGCTTCCACTCTCCTACACTGTGGAGGCATCCAAACAAACCTTGCACCATCCCTTCAACCCCCCCCCCCAAAAAAAAATCTAACACATCAGCTCCCACCATCACCAACACACAACCCAGTAATCCTAACCACAAGCTACTATTAATGCACATAAACCTCAGAAGCATCTACAACACAATCCCATATCTCCATGCAAGTGTTGCAGGACACAATCCAGACATTCTAATCATCACTGAAACTTGGCTAAAACCAAACACTAAAGAAGAAACCCTTCTCTCATTATATTATATAGTAACAAATGAGACAGTATGCAAAAAGCAGGAGGGGTTACTATACTTTTTTAAAAACACACTAACGTCACCAGATACCCACTAAGTCACCACAACTATCCCAGTACAGAAATATCTATTACCCTTCTACACCTAAAAAAGCACAAAACTATTTGCATTGAGGCAATATATATTCCCCCAGGCAACAACGCTTCCATTCTGGAAGGCATCCTTCAATGGTTTTCCATGTATGTAAATAAACTATTAAACTTGGGGATGTGCCTATACACTATTAACTTCTACACAATGACTCTCCTACACTATCTGTGAACTTATTCAATTTAATTTAAGTAATCACCTCACCCACTAGAATTGACAAACACAGCAACAGGCACTCACTACTATACTGGTTCCTTACCACCTCACCCTCAAACAAACACCTTTGGCTGTCTCTCAGACAGCATCAATGACCATCTTCTCCCAATTATTACAAGGCAAACTGATCACACCCCTAAACATACTGTATTAAAACAAGTGTACACACTCTCCTGTTTTAACAGACACCTTTATAGACTACCTTTCCCAATACCACTGGAACACTCTAAAAACACCACTAGAAGATGCTGGTACCCATTTGAATAACACAATCCTTAACATACTAAATGAATAAGCTCACATAAGAACAAAAACAACCAAAAGCAACCCTGCTCTACGGCTCAACAAACAGCTCATGCTAAATAGATACAGACTGGAAGATATGGCATATACTGTAGAACACAACAAAAGTGGCAATTTTTAAGCAGACACAGAAACTGATGTTAACAACAGGTCAAACTAGACAAAATTACATTCTTTCACTCACTTCAAGGTAAACATCACCACAGTTCCAAGTAATTCTTGACAACCATAAAATCCAACCTATAGCCTGGACAAACCACCAGCTCAACTTTTGTCAATAACAACACAAACCTCACAGTCAACAAATTCGACATACATTTAATTCAATCAGTCCTCTCGCTACTAGAATCTAATCTACCCTTCCACCCTCCCATCTTTTTGTCCCCACAAACAACACTCACAATATTCCCTGTCTTTTCTTTCCACCAAATACCTACCTCAGCTATCAAAAATTATCTTCAGAAACTGAAATCACTGCACCTGCTGCTGACAAACTCCCACCTGAATACCTTAAGTTAGCTGCCGACCTCCTGGCATACCCCATCTCAATACTCATAAATAGAGCTATCACAGAAACCTATGTGCCCACTGTCTGGAAAACAAAACACATATTATACCACTTTACAAAGGTGGATCAGCCACAGACCTTTCCAACTACTGTCTCATTGCAATTTTCTCCCCCTGTCCAAAATGTTAGAAAAAGGCATACAGTCCTAACTCCTAACTCATCTCATAAACAACAAACTACTCTACCCCGCACAACATCACTTTTGATCCCACAACAGCCCAACAGCAGCTTTGTTTATTTTCTCAGAAACCATAAATACAAACAGAAACAATGGTAACCTTATATCCTGCCTGTTTATGGATAAAAACATTTGTCACAGTATCCCACCAACTCCTAATCAATGAACTATCTACCCTATCACTATCTTTTTCAGCTCTTACTAGGTTCTATAGCTATTTCTCCAACAGACATAAGGCAATAAAATGAAATCAGGACCTGTTCCCCTTCCTCCCAGTTTCTGTCAGTAAACTGCAAGGGTCAATTCTAGGCCCAGTACTTTTCAATATTTTCACAAACAACTGCATAAAGCCAGCAAACCTGTCACCTTGGTACAATATGCCGATGATGACATCAGGATCTGCTCAGCCTCAACCCTTCCACTACTTCAGCAAATGACTGAAGACTCCTTTACTTCCATAAAATCATGGCTAAAGGCTCATCAGATAATCTTAAACACCAAAAAAAAAAAAAAAAAAAAAAAAAAAAAAGCAAAATTAAAGCTTTTCACACCCAGATCTCTTTCAACAACCATTACACCCTTTAATATTACCTCAGCAAACAACACCACCATAGAGACTGTAACAAATACCAAACTTCTAGGAGTCATAATAGACAATAACCTAAAATCTGACCTTCTTATCAACGGGGCCTTCAGGAAAACTCCACAAAACTGGGCTTCCTCTACCAAAATAAACCCCACCTTACAGACTCCTAAAAAACCTTAGCATCATCCTACCTTCACCCCTCCCTTCTCTGTGCATCACCCATATTAACCAATATTCAGGCCCCCTATTAAATAAATTAGAGGCATCCTTTAACAAAATGGACACGTTTGCAGCTAATGCACCCTACTGTAACACATCACTGCTTAACATTAAATAAGGTCAACTGGCTAGAACTACCTGTCACATTCACTCAACTTCAAATTGTCCACAAAATAATACACAAACTACAGACATGCCCTTCTCTACAAAACATTCTCAAGCACTACCCCCACCTCATTGCCTTTTCTCAAGTAATCAGAGCCTGCTAAAAACTTCCTCATCCTATAATACTGCTGGAGACTCACTATACTCATCCTATGTGACCAGACAGTGGAACTCCCTATCTATCTCACTAAAACAGGACAACTGTGCTTCTAGCTTTAAACACAACCTAAAACAGCATCTAGATGAAAACTACCAAAACTACCCTTGCAAAAACATTTTTTACTTCACTCTCTTCTGTATGGTGCCCCTATCTTAACTAACTTACAAACTTCTACCCTAAGCAAGTTGGAACAGTGCTACAACAAAGTTGCAAAGTTTGCCACAAACTCTAAATATCACACACACCACTGTAAACCACTCCTAGAATTAAAATTGCTTGAACTTTCCTACGAACTTGCCTTTATTCAGCTATCCACCTTGCACAACCTTATTTTCAAACTTACTGCCTGCCCTGCATTAGCCAATCTAGTCACACCTTACACACCAAATCGATCCCTACAATCAAAAGACAAAAAAATCTCTTAGCTATCTCAGAACCCACAAGAAAACCTGGTCACTCTCTGCATTCATACTCTGTATCTATACTTTGGAATTCACTACCTCTAGCTACCAGTTCTATGCCTGGCCTAACCCATTTCAAAGCCTCTTTAAAAAATCATCTCAAAAATAAATTGCTCTGCTCCTGCATAAAGCCTGCCTAATGCTCAGGTCTTCCTCTTTCTGTCACATTTCAGTCCCTCACAGACTGCAAGATCCTAAGGCTCTTCTAACTCCTTCTCTGCTTACTATACCATATCTCTAAGCTACTGCTCAGGCTTTATTGCTTCTATTCTTCTTAACTCTCTCTCACTATCTATCTGCATCACTAACTTTCTGGCTGCTATTTCTACATCATGTATGATGAGAATGACTATTATCATCTGCAATGTTTTAACTGTATAGAACTGTTTAGATGTGTAGTAACATCTTGTAGCAGTCTGTTCTTTCAACTTATTTTTTGTATAGTATTTATAACATAATTTTTATTGTATTGGATTATACTGTATTTGTATTGTACTGTATGTGGAGCTTTTCTCCCCGGGCCTCTGCTGAAAATGGGTTCTGTAGACCCAGTCAGACCACCCTGGTAAACAAATGTCAAATAAATAAATAAATAAAATAAAGAGACTCCTCCTGGTTCTGTTCTTATTCACACCCTGACAAACTCTCTCTCTCGTTCTCAGATTTCAAGGCTATCTCCATCTCTTCATCTTTCCTACCTTATCTTTAAATGTAAATAAATCCTATCTATATTTATAGTTGTATACTGCGTTTCATCATCACTCCTATGAAAATGAAATTTGTACATTGCTGTATATGTCAATCTCTTCATCTTTCCTACCTTATCTTTAAATGTAAATAAATCCTATCTGTATTTATAGTTGTATACTGTGTTTCATCACTCCTATGAAAATGAAATTTGTACATTGCTGTATATGTCAATGCAACTTATTTATCATTTTATAACACCTCTACAGAAATAAAATGTTATTAACCTCTGTCTTGATTGTATTGCTAATCAGGTGATTCTCAAACCCCATTCCCGCTGCTATGACACACTGATTCTTTTTTCTTTGTAAATTCTTTGTAATTTTAGTAACTGTAATGGAGCTTTCCTCTCCAGGCCTCTGTTGGAAATAGGCCTGAGTGCCCATTCAGACCATCATGGTAAACAAAAGGCAATAAATAAGTAAATAAATAATATGCTTATTCCCACATTGGGGTGGCACAGTGGTGTAACGGATAGTGTTGTTGCTTCACAGCAAGAGGTTCCCTAGTTCAATTCCTGGCTGGGATGCCTTCTGTGCAGATTCTATATCTCTTCCTTGTATTCCCATGGGTTTTCTCTGGGTACTCTGCTTTCCTCCCACATTCCAGAGACATGTAGTAGGTGGATTGGGCACCCTAAATTGGCCATAGGTGTGGGTGTGCATATGAGTGTGTAGCATGGAAGAATAATCATGACATGGCTAGCTACCCGGCAGTGTGAAACTTGGCTCTCTGTTTCCAGGCCACATTCTCAGTTGTCTGAATTACTCTTTGGTTTATCTACAGGACCAAGGATATTCACAAAATATCTAGCCCCAGTCATACTTATTGCAGACTGAATGGCATTCACATCTTTCCTTACTTAGTTCACTTGCTTATTTTTACAGAGACTTTAAACATACATTGAAAGTCATTAACATAGGATTATGTCTCTTTTGACAATATATGGGCTTCCAGATAAATATTGCAAAATCCACCTTGACTCAGTCTCTCAAGACTTTGTTTTTCGGTTGCCTTATATATATTTTTTTCAAAAGGTCTATTTAACACTGGAGAAGGTGAACTTTATCTGCAATTTTTCCTGAGTTCTCAAATCAGTCTCAGACTTCTACAAGAGAATTTCTCATGATCCTTGTTGGGTTTATGGCTTCTTTGATGATAAGGATTCAACAATTTCTAAAAAAAAACTCCTGGGCCCAGAATTTGCATTCTGTGGGGTATCAAATTCAAGTCCAGTGCTTTATAAACAAGGAACTGCACTGATGGAGAGAATGAATTCATTTGACCCCCCAGGTCTACCTTATCTCCTTAGACCCCAAACCAATCTCTCACCTCACATGCATCAGATTTTGCTTGAGGAGCAGTTTCCAGAGGAGTAAATGTGGAAGACCCACTGAGTCCTTCAGATTGACTAAGGTACATCAGCTTATTGATGGTTCTCAGAATCTCTTCAAGTGATTAAAGACAGCCCCACAGTCATGTGGTACATAGACATGCAGGGAGGTACAAGGTTGTACCTCCTATGCAAGGTGGCACTGATGACTTGGAAGTTAGCTCTTTAGCATTCCTTAACCCCCCCCCAGCAACTTACATTCTTTCAGAGCAATACACAGTAGCAGGCAAGCTGCAGAAAACTAGGACAGACTCTCACAAATGGAAATTGAATGGGGGGGGGCTCCTAGGAATTGCTCCATTTGTAGGAAACTCCTCAAATGGATTTGTTTTCCTGCTTTAAAAACTGACAACTAAACACATTTTTTCCAAGTTCCTTGCAAGCAAGCCTGAAAACAAATGCATTTTCATTCTCTTGGAAAGGAATATTCCCTTATGCCTCCACTCTTTCCACTGATAGCCATGGTAATTCTGATGATTCTAAAGGAAAAATCCCAAACATCATTGTGGTGGCCCCCTTTTGGTCCAGCCAACACTATTTCTTCATTCTAGGAAGGAACTACAGGAACTCTAGGAATTGAACAAGGACAATTACCACAAGTTTCCTCACAGAATGGATTTACACAGACAAGACAGGGGGAGTTTGATACACTCATATATCAATCAATTTCAACTGACTGCATGGATAATTTAGTTCTAATACCTTGTGGGCCTTTATTTCATAAAGATGTGAAGCAGATGCTAAAGGAGGCAATAAAGCCTGCTACGTGAAACTTCTGTCTAGGTAAATGGACATGATTTTCTATTTGGTGCCTAGCCAATGACAAGGAGCCCATCAGGGATTTTGTATTTCTGGTGCTCAAACATTTATGTGCATTACTTTCCTTTAACCTCTCGTATTCCTCTGTAAATGTTCATCTTGCATGAATGCCCATGAAACATGTTATTTCTTCTCTATTTGTTGTAAAACACCTGAGAACTCCTCATAAATAGGCTGCTTTTTCAGATCTCAATTTTATGCTGGGTCACATTTTGCACCTGCTCATCAAGATGATTTAAGGTTCTTGACTTGGAAAACTGTACTCATTATTGCTCTATTATCTGCAAGAAGAGTATATGAGTTGAAACCTCTTGGGGTGGGTTCATAGGTTCATAGGTGTGTACTAGGCTAACGGCCCTGGATCCTACATAAGCCTAACCCAAGAAGATTCTCTGGCATCATGCCACCCAAAGTTAGTTCCCATGCCCCTGTCAAGTAAGGCCACTGAATTGATCCCTGGGGTGAACTTCTTATTGCCATAGGTTGTCTTAAAAAACAGACCACGCATTCATGCTCAAAGTGGTTTCAGAGTGTACTTTGAATTAAGCCATCAATCTCCCAGACTTCTATCTATGTGTACATGTTACAATGAACAAACCACACTGAGAATGTCAGCAAAGTTAATGTGTACATGTTGCCATGATCAAACCCCACTGTGGATGGGAGAAGTGTTCATGTATACATGTTATCACGGTCATACCCCACAATGGATGTCAGCAGAGTTCATGTATACATGTTACCATGATCAAAACACCACTGTAGGTGTCAGCACAGTTCATGCATACATGTTACCATAATCAAACACCACTATGGATGACAGCACAGTTCATATGTACATGTTAACATGGTCAAATGTTACTATGACCAAACCCCACTGTGGATGTCACAAAAGTTCATAGATACATATAACAGTGATAAAGCCCCACTGTGGATATCAGGAAATGTCATGAATACATGTTTCTATGATCAAATCCCATTGTTAATGTCAACACAGTTCATGTATACATGGTATCATAATGAAACCCTACTGTGGATGTCATCTTAGTTCATTTACAAATGCTACTATGATAATGCCCAATCTTGGTGTCAGCAGAGTTCCCATGTACATGTTACAATGATCAAACCCTACTGTGAATGTCAGTAGTGTTAGAGTTCATTTCTAAATGTTACCATGATCACATCCCAATGTCAGTATCAGCAGAGTTCATGTATGCATCTCACCATGATCAAAAACCACTATGGATGTCAGCAGAGTTCATACATAGATGTTCCCATACTCACACCTCACTGTAGATGCCAGCACAGTTCAAGTATACATGTTACTATGATCAAACCCCACTATGGATGTCAGCACAGATCATATGTACATGGTACTATAGTTAAACCCCACTGTGGATGCCAGCAGAGTTCATGTCTATTTATTACCATGATCAAATCCTACAGTGGATGTCAGCACAGTTCATGTATGCATGGTATCGTGATCAACCCCCACTGTGGAAGTCAGCAAAGTTCATATATAGAAATCACCATGATCAAACTCCACTGTGGATTTCAGCAGGGGTCATACATACACTTTTCCATGATCAAATCACTGTGAATGCCAACAGAGTTCATATATACATGTTACCTTGTTCAAATCCCACTGTGGATCTCAGCAGAGTTCACGTGTACTTGTTACCATGATCAAACTCACAGTGAATGTCAGCACAGCTAATGTGACCATTTTACCATGTTCAAAGATTCAAAGATTCAAAGAAAACTGTATTGTCATTTAGGAAACACAAGTGTAACTTAAACAAATTTCGGGTATCATCTCATCATCAGAGTACAAAGGCAATTTAAGTATGAAAAAAGAACAAAACATGACGTATACACAATTATTCAAATGACTAATACACATAAAAAATATTCCTTATAACCTATTTTTAGTCAGGTAAAACTATCCATACATATAAACTTAAACATATGAACAAATAGTACTGTACACAGAAGAAGAGAAGAAAGGAAGTTTATTAATATTGCACATGAGGAATTATTGCACTTTTAAGAGAAACATATTGCACTTTTGTAAGAATAAAGTAACTGTAGTGAATTAAATAATGTATCACTTTCAGTAAAATATTACTAGTGAGATCATGTTTGGAGGTAGGAGACCTCCAAGTTGGTGTCAGAGTTTATGAGCCTTATTACTGTTGGAGAGAAGCTGTTCAAGAGCTTGGAGGTCCTACCATGGATGCTGCAGTACTTCTTGCCAGATGTAAGTCTAGCAGACCAGCCAAATACTGGCTGTGATGTGTCTCTAAGCATTTTGTAAGCCCTCTTTATGCTTCTTGTTGTAAGAATTTCTTGCATGGTTGGAAGATTTATGCCCATTATCTTCTCCGCAGTCCTCACCGCTCTTTGGAGCTTCTTCCTCTCTGCCATAGTACTGTTTCTGTACCACACAGTAAAGTTGTAAGTGAGAATAGTTTCAATAGCTCCTTTATAGAAAGTGGATAGCGCACTCAGAGAAAGCTTTGCTCTTTTGAGCCTTCTCAGGAAGTGCAGGCATTGGTGAGCTTTTTTAATTATTTGGCCTATGTTCACAGACCAAGAGAGGTCTTCTGAGATGTGTACCCCCAGGAACTTTGTAGATTGAACTCTCTCTACAGCTTCACCATTGATCTCAAGTGGCGGGTGAATGGCTGACCTTTTTCTATAGTCAATGATAATTTCTTTAATTTTTTTGACATTCAGATCCAAGTTGTTATTTTTGCACCATTTGATCAGAGAGCTGACTTCATTCCTGTATTGCCTCTCATGATCATCTCTTGTGAGACCTACTACAGTGGTATGATCTGCAAATTTGATGATATGGTTATTGGGAAATTTTGCAGAGCAGTCATGGACAAGGATGGTGAATAGTAGAGGACTAAGTACACACCCTTGAGGCACACGCAGTGTTGAGTAATGATACCTGATGTATTGTTACCAGCATATGTCTTCTGTGGTCTTCCAATCAAGAAGTCAAGAATCCAGTTTCAGAGGTTCTTGTTGATGTCTTGGTTAATTAATTTGCCTATGAGTTGCATTGGAACTACTGTGTTGAATGCTGAGCTGAAGTCAGTGAACAACAGTCTAACATAGTTGTTCCTCTCTTCAAGATGTTCCAGAGAGAAGTGTAGAGCCACCAAAATGGCATCCTTAGTGGATCTGTTTGGTCAATAGGCAAATTATGGAGGGTCAAAGGTGGGTGGCAAAGCTTCTGACAGATGCTTTTTTACTATCCTTTTGAAGCACTTCATGACATTTGAGGTTAGTGCCACCGGTCTGTAGTCATTTAAGCAAGTTGTATTGGCTTTTTTGGGCAGTGAGATTATATTGGTTATCTTGAAGCATGCTGGCACTCTTTCAAGAGACAGGGAGGTATTGAAAATATCTGTAAGGATTAGGCACAGTTGGTCTGTGCATTCTTTTAATACTTTGCCCAGAATGTTATCAGGATCTGCAGCCTTCCTAGGGTTCACTTTCTTAAGTTGGCTTCTCACTTCTCCAGGGTTAAGTTTGAGCACTGTCTCATTCTGACCAGTGGGTAGCTTTGTAGCCTCCAGGTTGTTCTTCTCTTCAAATCTGCCATAGAATGAGTTCAGCCTGTCTAGAAATTCCATGCTGTCATCACATCGAACTGACTTGGTCTTGTAGTCAGCTGCTGAACGCCTTGTCAGAGGCTCCTGGTGTCCTTGATGTCCTTGAAGCAACTTTGAACCTTTCTTCCATACTCCCACTTGGCTTCTTTGATTCCCCTTTTTAGCTTAGCCCTTATTTCACTTATACCCACCTTGTCCTTGGCTCTGAATGCCTAATTTCTTGCCCTCAGAAGCTCATACACTCTGCTGGTCAGCCAAGTTTTTTGATTGCAATCTTCTTGATTGTAGATATGTCCTTCAGACATTTTGAACTACATGCCATTGTAGTGTCTGCTTATTCATCTATGTTCACATGCTGATTGGAAGTGGCTGCTTCTCTGAAGATGTCCCAGCAGATATTATCAAAACAGTCCCTGAGACTTTCCATTGCCCCTTCATTCCAGACCCTGATCAGTTTCTCAGTGGGTTTTTCTCTGCTCAGCAGAAGTTTGCAAGCAGGTATTACTCTTATTAAAATATGATCAGAGCTACCCAGATTTTGCTGCTGCATTGTTTTGAATGCTCCCTTTATGTTGGTGTAAACCTTATCGAGGGTAGTTGCTCCCCTTGTGGGAACTTCCACAAATTGATGGCACTGGGGTAGCACCTCTCTGTGATCCACTGTATTGAAGTCCCCAGCTATAACACATGCACAGTCAGGATTTTTACTTTGCAGCTCATGTATGGAATTGTGCAGTATGCTAAGTGCCTCAGAGGTATTAGCACTAAGTGATCTATACATAGATGTTACATAGAGTCTATTAAAGGAGTACAACAGGTTTCTCTAATGTATTCCTCTACTTCACGGCCCTTTTCCTCCCTATTTACATTGTCCTCTGTAAAGCAACAACAATAAAGCATTTACAATTTTTATAATTCCCCTTACTTCTGTAACAGAAGCCTACCTTCTCATACTGTGATAGTTTCACTTACAAAATGATTCTCTCATGTTTGAATAAAGCTTGCTGGAGTCACCCAGTTACTGACATCATCGAGGCCAGGCAATGCAGGTACTTTTTTTTTTTTTTAATCAGTTCCCTCCCCCAAAGTGACATCACCACAGTCGTCATCTGATTCTAACTAAAATAATAAGACCCACCCATTCTGTGATGCCATGGCTCCCTTTTCCTTCCCCCAGCCTGAGTGCTGTTCATTTTATTCAGTAGTAGTGTAGTAACACCGATGTTTGGAAACACAGAAATTTGGTATGCATACTTGTACATTCTGCACAGCAAATGATGCTTAGGTGGTGTATCGCTTGCATACTTCTCTGTTGTATTTGCACCAGATACTGCTAGTGTGCAGTGTGGGAATAGAAATATTAAAACATTACCCTGGTATGAGGTGGCAGTGCAACATATTCATAGTGGCTTAACATGAGAGTAGCTCTAAGCAAGCACCATGTGAAACCTGAACAAGCACCTAGAATTATTCAGTGCAGCTTCCACACCTTAAGTGTGAAAATGAATTCACATACTCACATGAACAGGAGTAGCTGCATATTGATGGCTAAAGGTGTATGGGTATGTCGGGTGGTTACTACACTGCAAAACTGGTATGTAATGGTGGAGATATTTGGAAGGCATGAGCAAACACACCAGTATATTAAAGCCATAGCACCAATTGAACTGGAGGCTGGCAAATAGATTTAGTAAGGGATTTTGTCCATGCACAAATATTTCAACAGTGATTCTTTGCAGTGGCATCCATTATCTGATTCAAGGTAAGTTAACATTGATGTCCTTTATTTAAAAAAAAATCAATACAAATTTTACTTTGTTATAAGTGACTTCTGGACACAAGAAAAAGGAAGGGGAAAATATAGCAATGTGGTTTGTATGTACAAATACAAATCCAGGGACACTGCAAAAGGTTTTTTTTGCAAACCAACCAGTTGAGTAAAAACATATGAAGGCAAACACTGCATACCAACACACTTTGCACATGTAAATCTCAATTTTTAACAAGGTGGAAGCATGAAGTGATACCTTAACACTTAAGTTAATAAAGATCTAAACTGGTTAATAGTATAAATGTTTTATTCTTTAGCTCCTTGGTGCAAGACCTTACTGGATGTGATTGCAGTCAAGTAAGGCCATGGCTATAGTGCAACAAAAAAATGTCCCCTCTAACAAAGGAAATGCTAGAGCAAAGATTAAATTACATGAGTCAAGCACCCTGCTGAGATCTGCCAAACAATGGAATTACCAGGTCAAATTACCCTCAGGACTTTGACAGCTAGGGAAGCTAAGTGTTATGGGGGAGGGGAGAAGTAAATGGACTGGAATTCATTGTCTCACAAATTAGTGCAATTTAAACTAAATTAGAAAAAAAGGCAGCAGTAAACAGCACTTTGAGTATGTTCTGTGGCATTTGCACTATATCTGTTTTAAGTAGTCATCCAGCAGCGGGGAATGTTACTTACACTGTTCTATGTTACTCAGTACTTTGTACACATGCAACATCTATGAAATGACTGGAACTTTAGGCAAACGGAAGCCTGCATGATGTAACATTTTTGAGCCAAACAATGATTTCTGGGATACTGGACGGCAACCTGATTTATCCAAACCACGTCAATATGCCAGCCTCCAGGTGGTCAGAGAATGGAATTACATATAAAAATATTTAAAATCCTGTAAATAATCCAGAGTGCTGTTAAAGTGTAGGAAACATCATGCCATGATGTTTTAAACATTTTTTTTTAGTCTGTGGGTGCGGTACTCCTTTAAACTCTTTGGGTACAGAGAAAGTTCTGTATTTCATTGTCAAGAATTTTACATTTTCAGAGCATTGTATTCATATAATTTCACAGACCCCAGGCAAACCCATTGTGGATGTCAGCACAGTTCATGTTTTCATGTTACCATGATCAAACCCGACTGTGGATGTTAACAGAGTTCATATGTATATAATACATGATCAAACCCAACTGGTGATGTCAACACAGTTCATGTGCACATGTTATCATGAACAAACCCCCTGTGGAGGTCCACACAGTTCATGTGTACATGCCACCATAATAAAACCCCACAGTGGATGTCTGCACAGTTCATGTGTAAGTTACCATGACCAAACCCCATTGTGGATGTCAGCAGAGATCCTATATCCATTTTAAATTTATCAAAACTCTGAATGTATTATTATGATCAAACCCAAATGGTGATGTCAGCACAGTTCAAGTGTACATGTTATCATGAACACCCCCCCCCACATGGAGTTCAGCATAGCTCATGTATACATGTTACCATGATCAAAGCACACTGTTTTGTTAGTATAGCTCATGTGTACATGTTACCATGATCAGACTCCACTTTGGATGGTAGAAGAGTTTATATCTATATGTTAACATGATCAGACCCCACTGTGGATGTCAGCAGAGTTCATGTATGCATTTTACCATGACATGCATCACTATGGATGTCAGCACAGTTCATGTATACATGTTACCATGATTAAACCACACAATGTATGTCAGCAGAGTTAATTTGTACATGTTAACATGATCAAACCCTACTGTGGATGTCAGCAGAGTTCATATATACATGTTACCATTCTCACACTACACTGTAGATGTCAGCAGAGTTCAAGTATACATGTTACTATGATCAAACCCTACTGTGATGTCAGGACAGTTCATATACACGTTACCATGACCAAACACCACTGTGGATGTCAGCACAGGTCATGTATACATGTTACCATTATCAAACCCCAATGTGGATGTCAGCAGAGGTCATACATATATGTAACGATGATCAATTTGCACAGTGGATATCAACAGAGCTCATGTATACATGTTACTCTGATCAAACCCACTGTGGATATTAGCAGAGTTCATGTATACATGTTACCATGGTCAAATCCCACTGTGGATGTCAGCACATTTCATGCATACATGTTTCCATGATCAAATCCCACTGTAGAAGTCAACACATTTCGTGTGTACATGTTTCCATGATCAAACCCCACTATGGATGTCAGCACAGTTCATGTATGCATGTTACAATGATAATATACACTGTAGATGTCAGAAGAGTTCATGTGTATATGTTACCAGGATCAAACTCCACCACGGATGTCAATGCAGTTCATGTGTACATGTTGCCATGCTCAAGCCTCACTGTGGATGTCAGCACTGTTCATGTATAAATGTTACCATGATTAAATTCCACTGTGGATGCCCGTACAGATCATGTCTATGTTATAAAGATCAAACCTCACTGTGGATATCAGTACAGTTAACGTATGCATGCCACCATGATCAAACACCACTGTGGATATCAGCATAGCCAATGTCTACATGTTATCATGATCAAACCTCAGTCTGGATGTCAGCAGAGTTCATGTATGCATGTTACCATGATCATACATCACTATAGATGTCAGCAGTCCATATGTACATGTTACAATGATCAAACCCACTGTGGATGTCAGCAGAGTTCATATATAGATGTTACCATGCTCACACCTCACTGCAGATGTCAGCTGAGTTCAAGTATACATGTTACTATAATCAAACCCCACTATGGATGCCAGCACAGTTCATATGTCCATGTTACCATGGTCAGACCCCACTGTGGATGTCAGCAGAATTCATCTCTACATGTTACTATGATCAAAAACCACTGTGGATATCAGCAGAGTTCATGAATACATTACCATGATCATTCCCCACAGCAGATATCAGCATTGCTTATGTATGCACAGTACCATGTCCAAATCTCACTGTCGATGTCAGCAGAGGTCATGCATACATGTCACCATGATCAAATCACATCGTAGATGTCAATAAAGTTTATGTATACATGTTTCCATGATCAAATCCCACTGTGGATGTCAACACAGTTCATGCATACATATTATCATGATCAAACCTTACTGTGGAAATCATAGGTTCATAGGTTCATACTAGGCTATCTGCCCTGGGGCATTTATAAGCCTAGCCCGATTGTGTTTGGCTTACGCCACCCCGTGATTTGAGTATACTGTGCCCTTTTTAAAGTTTAGTTTACTGTGCCTCTGTCTAATAGTGACACAGAAGTAATCCCCGGGACAAACCTACGATCCCCCATTCACTCATCAAGATTCTTCTTGAAGAGAGTCAGTGAGGTGCTCTGCCTAACATGAATTGGAATTCTATTCCAGAGCGAAGGGAGCCTCTGGGTTATGAATCTGTCCCCCTAGCATGTTCTATTTATTTCTGTGCTGAGGTTCAAGTCCCTCAAGCGTGTGGCTCTAAGGGATTTAGATTTACTGAGGTGGAGCATGTCCATTAATTCTGGGTTGGACATAGCTTTATATGTCAGGCATAGATCGCCTCGAAGTAGGCGGTATGCAACTGAGTAGAGCTGGAGTTTTTTTAACTGAGCAGCATATGGCATCTGTTTGAGTCCCTTGATCCTCTTGGTGAGGTACTTTTGGGGTCTTTCTAATTGCTGCAGGTGTCGGGTAAGGTACATCCCAAAGTAGGCATTGTATTCTATGATGGGCCTGATGAGGGATGAATAAAGGGGCACGATTACCTCTCTTGATCTAGATGTAAATCCTTTCATGATGAGGTGGGCTATGTAGAAGGTCTTTCTAACCACTTTGGCAATGTGGTTGTCAAAGGAGAGATTGCTATCAACTTGGGTCCCCAGATCTCTAATTACTTTCTCTGTACTTAATGGGTTACCACCTATGTGGTAATTTGTGGGCACATTGTTTTTGCCAAAGGGTATGACTATACACTTTTTGGCATTTAGCTTTAGACCATGGCTCTGGCACCAGTTATCCATCTCTGTGAGACCTTTTTGAAGGATGTTTGTGTCAGCTGGAGAGTCGATTATGGCACCCAGTTTGCAGTCATTTGCGAACTTGGTGAGCCATAGTCCTCCCACGTTGGCCTGTACCTCAGAAAAGTAAATACCGAACAAGAGAGGTCCCAGGACAGAACCTTGTGGGATGCCACATGTGACCGGTTTCGAGTCTGACATGGCTCCAGCAACTCTGACTCTGTGGGTTCTGTCTTTGAGCCAGTTTGCAACCCATCTTGTGACATAGGGGTTTATATTTAGGCTGGATAGCTTATCTATGATGCCAGAGTGGGGTATTGTGTCAAATGCCTTTGCGAGGTCCAGATAGGCTGTGTGGACTACCTTCCCTTCATCTATGGCCTTGGTGACTGTTTTGAAGAAGTCGACCAGGTTCAAAAGGCAGGATCTGCCCTTGACGAAGCCAAATTGGGTAGGATCTAGTGTCTGTAGGTCCCCAATGTCTTTGTTTATGAGTTCCATGATGATCCTCTCCATAGCCTTGCAGACTAGGCTAGTCAGGCTTATGGGGCAATAGTTTCCAGGGTCCATAGAGGTGCCACCTTTGTGGAGTGGGACCACTGCTGCTGTACGCCATTCTTTGGGCACATATCCTGTAGTGAGGCTGAGATTGTACAGCAGATTTACTTGAGGGATTAGTTCTTCTTGGAGTTCATGTAGGACGCAATCCAGGACGCCATCTGGTCCCATGGAAGCAGTGTTTTTTGCTTTGGAGAGGGCGGCCTTCACCTGAGCATCAGAGATGTTTGGGAGGCTGCACTCTGCCGGGATAGATACTTGCTCTTTTGGCGGGGGGGGGAGTTTGCACTGAACCTGTCTGCCAGGATATTGGCGATGTCTGTGGGTTCAGTGTATTTTTTGTCATTTAGAATCAACTCAGAACAAGTCTGGGAGTTGCATCTCAGGTTCCTAACATAACTGAAAAAAGCCTTATGATTATCCTTAGTGTCCTGTGCAATTTTTCTCTCGAAGCTGGCCTTGGAGGATGTTAAGAGGGATCGTAATTTTTTGCTAGTACTGATCAGAGATACCTTCTCTTTTAGGGATTTTGCTCTATCATGTAGTAGCTTCCTCCTTCTGTTGTACAGTTTATTTATGGCTGGGGTCCACCAGACTGGACGCCTGCCTTTGGATGATTGGGTCTTGATTTTGTTTGGGATAGCATGATCCATGCATTCCTGGAGATGTCCGTAGAATGCTATTATATAGGATTCTGCAGTTTGGGCCGTAGTTTCCACTGTCCCTGGGGCCTTGAAGGATTCCACTTCGGTTTTGAGAAGTGTGAAGTTCGCTTTTGAGCAGTTTTTCACTGTGGTTTTCTGGGCTGGGGGTGGGGTCGGGATGTGGATATCCAGTGAAATTAATTTATGGTCTGATCTTACCAATGAGGGATATACTTCTGTTATGGAGCATAGTGTCCCCATGTTGGTAATGATCAGGTCTGGTATGTTATCCCCTCTTGTGGGAGTGGTGACTAGTTGTTCCATAGCATTTGAGTTTATAAAATCCAGGAACCTTTGGGCTAAGGTGCTGGGGCTTGAGTAATGCTCCTAGTCTATGTTTGGGTAGTTGAAGTCACCCAATATAATGGTGTTCGGAGAGATCTTCATGTTCTCCAATGTTTTCAGGAAAGCCGAGTGGGATTCCTGACTTTGAGAGGGTTCTCTGTAGGATGCTATAAACTGAAAAGCAGTCTTGCCCACTGTCAGTTGCACATGGATGGTCTCCGATACTTCGTACAATGCCACTAACCTGGAGGTGTGGATATCCTTGATAAATATGGAAACTCCCTCTCCTTTTGTGGTTCGGTCTGGGTTTTGGGGCCGAAAAGCATGATATGAGGTATAACCTGGTAGTGCTGGGGTGCTGTCTGGAGCCTTGAACCAGGTTTCTGTCACTGCACAGATATCAATGTTCTCCATACTGAGGAGAGCTTCGAGTGCGTGCATCTTGAGGTTAAGACTTCTGGCGTTTAGCAGCATTACCCTTAGTTTCATGTTCCTTGTGCTGTCTATGGAGGTGGGTTTGACTTTTGAGCCTTGCCTAAAAAAGGCACTATGGGGGTGGCAAGAGCCTTTGCCAATATGTGAAAGCCCAGGGGTGACAGGTGCAAGCCGTCCCTAGCGAAGCAACGTGGCTTGTTGAGCATGTCATCCCAGGCTGACAGACACTGGATCCCCTTTGAATGACACCAAAATTTTAGCCAGTTGTTAAAATCAATCATTTTGTCTTTATACTGTGGTATCATTCTAGGTGAGGGTAAGATGCTGCTCAAGGTCAGGGTCATACCGGCCTGGGCTACATGATCAGAGAGCTCCTCTATGTCTCTTTTCATGTAGTCGAGGGAGGTACGTCTCAGGTCATTCACGCCAGCATGTACAATGACTGAGTCATATTTGTATTTGCTTTGGAGTGACCTGAGTGCTTGCATTATGTGACAGATCCTAATGCCCGACAGGCAGCTCACTGTGACCTTCTCTTAATTCAGCCTGGTGAGCGGGACGTCAGTGTCTCTGACAATAGAGTCACCTATTACAAGAGTATCAGGTGTGTTATTCAGCCTTAAGGGCTGTGACTGCTTGGCACACTGACTTTGTGTGTTATGTGTTGTACATGTTTTGTTTTGGGGTAGCGTTTGCTTGGATGTCTGCTTTGGAGGTCTCTGTTGCTTAGGTAGATTTTTATTTAGAGCCTCCGAGTATGTTTTTGTGTTTTTATTTGTTTGGTTCGCTGTTGTGGTGGGACTATGTGATACTGGAATTGTGTTGTGTGAGGTTACCTTCTCCTCCTGACTGGTTACACCAGTTTTGAGATGAGAGAGCTCAGCCTCCAGTTTGGCTATATGGTTGCATCTCTCACATATATTTGAACCTGTTTGGAAGAGGAGAGGGTTGTCCGTGTACATGAGACAGTTGTAACATTGCCTCAAAATTCCCAGATTCACCAGCTGGACTGGAGAGGAAACCATTGACTGACCTTTGGACATGCTAGAGTAATATAGGGAACTGAATTAAAATGGACCAATAGGGGACAAGGTAATCGTAGAGAGTATAAGAGTAAGTAGTGCTTATGGTTTATTAGTGCTAACTTGTAAGATTACTTATTTGGACCAGTGAGGGGCCTTAGAATGAGAATATGGTGTTTAATTTGAGAGATAGAGTGGTTCTAAGGAAAAAAGTGAAGAGCAGACTTTGTGGAGCCAGGAATAGTTTAAACCCAATTAGGCGGCGCTGCCCGATATTGCGCTATGCGCAAAAACGCTCAAAACCGCACAAAAGAGGGTTTTAAGAGAGGGAGATCAAGGAGTTTGGAGTTGAACCAAAATGGCCAATAAAACTACAGTTTCAAGGCAGTAACCACTCCCACAAGGGCAGGTAGGCTGCTCAATGTTTATCACTGCCACTGATGAACACAGAGACTTCCCTTTAGCCCAAGCAAACAATGGCCTCCAAGAAACTTACAAACAGTTTAGAACAGCAAATCTGTAACTGAACTTTTTTAAATCTCAGATCAGCTTAGTTCATGTATACGTACTACTATCATAATGTACAAAACAAAAACTGTTTGGAGTCTGCATGTCCGCCCTGCATTCATGTGAGTTTCCTCCAGGTGCTCCAGTTTCTTCCCACGTCACAAAGACATACATTTGGAGCATTTCTCCCCAGACATCTGCTGAAAATTGGCTTTGTTCCAAGTCAGACTTTCCCAGTAAACAAATGTTAAATAAATAAAATGTTACAAACAAGTAAAATTTAATGTATAAAACAAATAACTTCAGTATGCAAAGTTTTGGGGCATAGCCCTTCCTCAGTGGAAAATCAGCAATTGACTCCACCATTTACACTTAAATACTTTCAATAAAGATTATGTGACACAACCTACCAATAATATTACATAGACAATTAATCAATAATGCTCCTATGGTAAAATAAAAATTGCTATTGAATAAGTACAATCCAAAACATAATATTTTAATTTTTTTCCTTTTAAACCAAAATACATTTATAAAATAGTACACTACCTGTATTGCATTTGCTTTTTAACTACAACTGCTTTTATACTAACTGCAGCATTAATTTCTGGATTTCTATTTGCACATAGTCTTAATATCCAATCATACTGTCTAATTTCCAAGGCATTGTTAATATTAACCCTCTAGTGTTCTTCTTAATTACATATATAACCCTAAACTTAAAATCATGGCTCACATCATGTGCTAATATATGTTTAGCTAACACATTTCTAGAAATCCTTCTACAAATCTCAGATCGATACTCTATAATGTGGTCTTTCACTCTTTAATTACACTTGCCCACATAGAACTTGATGCAGTTAATACAACTGGCAAGGTATATAATATTTACAGTATCACATGTTGCATATCAAAGAAACACAAATTCTTTTGATGTTTCTGGATGTACAGAAATATTACCATCAACAAAAATATGTTTGCAACAACTACAATTATGATATGGAAAGGTGCCCTGCTTTATACTTGTAATACCTTTATCGACATCAGACTGTCTCATTTCTATAGCATAGTCTCTGTTTTAAGTTCTACAGTTCCTGTAGACAAAACTACAGAACACTATTATGCCCAAAAGCTATGCATATTGAAGTTATCTATTTGTTTCATACATTAAACATTACTTTCTTCATGACAATTCTATGCCTTGTTTTTTGTTTTGTACTGGACCTTTTGTGGATTGCTTGATGCTGAGTTTACCACTACATTGTTCCATCTTCTGCTGCAGTTACTATGATAATGCCCACTCTTGATATCAGCAGATTTCATGTCTACATGATACGATGATCAACCCCCACTGTGCTTATCAGCAGAGTTCATTTCTAAATGTTACCATGATCATATCCCAACATCAATATCAGCACACGTCATGAATATGGTTTGCCATGATCAAGCTCCACTGAGAATATCAGCACAGCTCATGTAGACGTTACTATGATCAATCCTTATGTAGTTGTCAGCACAGTTCATGTATACGTTACTATGATCAAACCTTATGTAGTTGTCAGCACAGCTCATGTATACGTTACTATGATCAAACCTTATGTAGCTGTCAGCACAGCTCATGTATATGTTACTATGATCAAACCTTATGTAGTTGTCAGCACAGTTCATGTATACGTTACTATGATCAAACCTTATGTAGTTGTCAGCACAGCTCATGTATACGTTACTATGATAAAACCTTATGTAGTTGTCAGCACAGCTCATGTATATGTTACTATGATCAAACCTTATGTAGTTGTCAGCACAGCTCATGTATACGTTACTATGATCAAACCTTATGTTGTTGTCAGCACAGCTCATGTATACGTTACTATGATCAAACCTTATGTAGTTGTCAGCACAGCTCATGTATACGTTACTATGATCAAACCTTATGTAGTTGTCAGCACAGTTCATGTATACATGTTACTATGATCAAACCTTATGTAGTTGTCAGCACAGCTCATGTATACGTTACTATGATCAAACCTTATGAAGTTGTCAGTACAGCTCATGTATATGTTACTATGATCAAACCTTATGTAGTTGTCAGCACAGCTCATGTATATGTTACTATGATCAAACCTTATGTAGTTGTCAGCACAGCTCATGTATACGTTACTATGATCAAACCTTATGTAGTTGTCAGCACAGTTCATACATATTTGACTATGATCAAATCTTATGCAGTTGTCAGCACAGCTCATGTATACATTACCATGATCAAACCTTATGTAGTTGTCAGCACAGTTCATGTATACATGTTACTATGATCAAACCTTATTTAGCTGTCAGCACAGCTCATGTATACGTTACTATGATCAAACCTTATGTAGCTGTCAGCACATATCATATATACATTACTATGATCAAACCTTATGTAGTTGTCAGCACAGCTCATGTATACGTTACTATGATCAAACCTTATGTAGTTGTCAGCACAGCACATATATACGTTACTATGATCAAACCTTATGTAATTGTCAGCACAGCTCATGTATACGTTACTATGACCAAACCTTATGTAGTTGTCAGCACAGCTCATGTATACGTTACTATGATCAAACCTTATGTAGTTGTCAGCACAGTTCATGTATGTATTACTATGATCAAACCTTATGTAGCTGTCAGCACAGTTCATGTATACGTTACTATGATCAAAGCTTATGTAGTTGTCAGCACAGCTCATGTATACGTTACTATGATCAAACCTTATGTAGTTGTCAGCACAGTTCATGTATACATGTTACTATGATCAAACGTTACGTAGCTGTCAGCACAGCTCATGTATACGTTACTATGATCAAACCTTATGTAGTTGTCAGTACAGCTCATGTATACGTTACTATGATCAAACCTTATGTAGCTGTCAGCACAGCTGATGTATACATTACTATGATCAAACCTTATGTAGTTGTCAGCACAGTTCATGTATACGTTACTATGATCAAACCTTATGTAGTTGTCAGCACAGCTCATGTATACGTTACTATGATCAAACCTTATGCAGTTGTCAGCACAGCTCATGTATACGTTGCTATGATCAAACCTTATGTAGTTGTCAGCACAGCTCATGTATACGTTACTATGATCAAACCTTATGAAGTTGTCAGCACAGCTCATGTATACGTTACTATGATCAAACCTTATGTAGTTGTCAGCACAGTTCATACATATGTTACTATGATCAAACCTTATGCAGTTGTCAGCACAGCTCATGTATACGTTACCATGATCAAACCTTATGTAGTTGTCAGCACAGTTCATGTATACATGTTACTATGATCAAACCTTATTTAGCTGTCAGCACAGCTCATGTATACGTTACTATGATCAAACCTTATGTAGCTGTCAGCACAGCTCATCTATACGTTACTATGATCAAACCTTATGTAGTTGTCAGCACAGCTCATGTATACGTTACTATGATCAAACCTTATGTAGTTGTCAGCACAGCTCATGTATATGTTACTATGATCAAACCTTATGTAGTTGTCAGCACAGCTCATGTATACGTTACTATGATCAAACCTTATGTAGTTGTCAGCACAGCTCATGTATACGTTACTATGATCAAACCTTATGGAGTTGTCAACATAGTTCATGTATGTATTACTATGATCAAACCTTATGTAGCTGTCAGCACAGTTCATGTATACGTTACTATGATCAAAGCTTATGTAGTTGTCAGCACAGCTCATGTATACGTTACTATGATCAAACCTTATGTTGCTGTCAGCACAGCTCATGTATACACTACTATGATCAAACCTTATGTAGCTGTCAGCACAGCTCATGTATACATTACTATAATCAAACCTTATGTAGTTGTCAGCACAGCGTATGTATACGTTACTATGATCAAACCTTATGTAGTTGTCAGCACAACTCATTTATACGTTACTTTGATCAAACCTTATGTAGCTGTCAGCACAGCTCATGTATACGTTACTATGATCAAACCTTATGTAGTTGTCAGCACAGCTCATGTATACGATACTTTGATCAAACCTTATGTAGTTGTCAGCACAGCTCATGTATACGTTACTATGATCAAACCTTATGTAGCTGTCAGCACAGCTCAAGTATACGTTACTATGATCAAACCTTATGTAGCTGTCAGCACAGCTCATGTATACGTTACTATGATCAAACCTTATGTAGCTGTCAGCACAGCTCATGTATACGTTACTATGATCAAACCTTATTAGTTGTCAGCACAGCTCATCTATACATTACTATGATCAAACCTTATGTAGTTGTCAGCACAGCTCATGTATACGTTACTATGATCAAACCTTATGAAGTTGTCAGCACAGCTCATGTATATGTTACTATGATCAAACCTTATGTAGTTGTCAGCACAGCTCATGTATATGTTACTATGATCAAACCTTATGTAGTTGTCAGCACAGCTCATGTATACGTTACTATGATCAAACCTTATGTAGCTGTCAGCACAGTTCATGCATATGTTACTATGATCAAACCTTATGCAGTTGTCAGCACAGCTCATGTATACGTTACCATGATCAAACCTTATGTAGTTGTCAGCACAGTTCATGTATACATGTTACTATGATCAAACCTTATTTAGCTGTCAGCACAGCTCATGTATACGTTACTATGATCAAACCTTATGTAGCTGTCAGCACAGCTCATCTATACGTTACTAAGATCAAACCTTATGTAGTTGTCAGCACAGCTCATGTATACGTTACTATGATCAAACCTTATGTAGTTGTCAGCACAGCTCATGTATACGTTACTATGATCAAACCTTATGTAGTTGTCAGCACAGTTCATGTATGTATTACTATGATCAAACCTTATGTAGCTGTCAGCACAGTTCATGTATACGTTACTATGATCAAACCTTATATAGTTGTCAGCACAGCTCATGTATACGTTACTATGATCAAACCTTATGTAGTTGTCAGCACAGTTCATGTATACATGTTACTATGATCAAATGTTATGTAGCTGTCAGCACAGCTCATGTATACGTTACTATGATCAAACCTTATGTAACTGTCAGCACAGTTCATGTATACATTACTATGATCAAACCTTATGTAGCTGTCAGCACCGCTCATGTATACGTTACTATGATCAAACCTTATGTAGCTGTCAGCACAGCTCATGTATACGTTACTATGATCAAACCTTATGTAGCTGTGAGCACAGCTCATGTATACGTTACTATGATCAAACCTTATGTAGCTGTCAGCACAGCTCATGTATACATTACTATGATCAAACCTTATGTAGCTGTCAGCACAGCTCATGTATACATTACTATGATCAAACCTTATGTAGTTGTCAGCACAGCGCATGTATACGTTACTATGATCAAACCTTATGCAGTTGTCAGCACAGCTCATGTATACGTTACTTTGATCAAACCTTATGTAGTTGTCAGCACAGCTCATGTATACGTTACTATGATCAAACATTATGTAGCTGTCAGCACAGCTCATGTATACATTACTATGATCAATCCTTATGTAGCTGTCAGCACAGCTCATGTATACGTTACTATGATCAAACCTTATGTAGTTGTCAGCACAGCTCATGTATACGTTACTTTGATCAAACCTTATGTAGTTGTCAGCACAGCTCATGTATACATGTTACTATGATCAAACCTTATGTAGCTGTCAGCACAGCTCGTGTATACGTTACTATGATCAAACCTTATGTGGTTGTCAGCACAACTCATGTATACTCATGTATACGTTACTATGATCAAACCTTATCTAAGTTGTCAGCACAGTTCATGTATATGTTACTATGATCAAACCTTATGTAGCTGTCAGCACAGCTCATGTATACGTTACTATGATCAAACCTTATGTAGCTGTCAGCACAGCTCATGTATACATTACTATGATCAAACCTTATGTAGCTGTCAGCACAGCTCATGTATACATTACTATGGTCAATCCTTATGTAGCTGTCAGCACAGCGCATGTATACGTTACTATGATCAAACCTTATGTAGTATTCAGCACAGCTCATGTATATGTTACTATGATCAAACATTATGTAGCTGTCAGCACAGCTCATGTATACGATACTATGATCATACCTTATGTAGCTGTCAGCACAGCTCATGTATACGTTACTATGATCAATCCTTATGTAGTTGTCAGCACAGCTCATGTATACGTTACTATGATCAAACCTTATGTAGCTGTCAGCACAGTTCATGTATAAGTTACTACGATCAATCCTTATGTAGTTGTCAGCACAGCTCATGAATACTTTACTACGATCAAACCTTACGTAGTTGTCAGCACAGCTCATGTATATGTTACTATGATCAAACCTTATGTAGCTGTCAGCACAGTTCATGTATACGTTACTATGATCAAACCTTATGTAGCTGTCAGCACAGCTCATGTATAAGTTACTATGATCAAACCTTATGTAGCTGTCAGCACAGCTCATGTATACGTTACTATGATCAAACCTTGTGTAGCTGTCAGCACAGCTCATGTATACGTTACTATAATCAAACCTTATGTAGTTGTCAGCACATCTCATGTATAAGTTACTATGATCAAACCTTATGTAGCTGTCAGCACAGCTCATGTATACGTTACTATGATCATACCTTATGTAGCTGTCAGCACAGCTCGTATACATTACTATGATCAAACCTTATGTAGTTGTCAGCACAGCTCATGTATACGTTACTATGATCAAACCTTATGTAGCTGTAAGCACAGCTCATGTATACGTTACTATGATCAAACCTTATGTAGCTGTCAGCACAGCTCATGTATACATTACTGTGATCATACCTTATGTAGTTGTCAGCACAGCTCATGTATACGTTACTATGATCAAACCTTATGTAGCTGCCAGCACAGCTCATGTATACGTTACTATGATCAATCCTTATGTAGTTGTCAGCACAGCTCATGTATACGTTACTATGATCAAACCTTATGTAGCTGTCAGCACAGCTCATGTATACGTTACTACGATCAAACCTTATGTAGTTGTCAGCACAGCTCATGTATACGTTATATGATCAAACCTTATGTAGTTGTCAGCACAGCTCATGTATACTTTACTATGATCAAACCTTATGTAGTTGTCAGCACAGTTCATGTATACGTTATTATGATCAAACCTTATGTAGTTGTCAGCACAGCTCATGTATACATTACTATGATCAAACCTTATGTAGTTGTCAGCACAGCTCATGTATACATTACTATGATCAAACCTTATGTAGTTGTCAGCACAGCTCATGTATACATTACTATGATCAAACCTTATGTAGTTGTCAGCACAGTTCATGTATGCATTACTATGATCAAACCTTATGTAGCTGTCAGCACAGTTCATGTATACGTTACTATGATCAAACCTTATGTAGCTGTCAGCAGAGCTCATGTATACGTTACTATGATCAAACCTTATGTAGCTGTCAGCACAGCTCATGTATACATTACTATGATCAAACCTTATGTAGCTGTCAGCACAGCGCATGTATACATTACTATGATCAAACCTTATGTAGTTGTCAGCACAGCTCATGTATACGTTACTTTGATCAAACCTTATGTAGTTGTCAGCAGAGCTCATGTATACGTTACTATGATCAAACCTTATGTAGCTGTCAGCACAGCTCATGTATACCTTACTATGATCAAACCTTATGTAGCTGTCAGCACAGCTCATGTATACGTTACTATGATCAAACCTTATATAGCTGTCAGCACAGTTCATGTATATGTTACTATGATCAAACCTTATGTAGCTGTCAGCACAGCTCATGTATACGTTACTATGATCAAACCTTATGTAGCTGTCAGCACAGCTCATGTATACGTTACTATGATCAAACCTTATATAGCTGTCAGCACAGTTCATGTATATGTTACTATGATCAAACCTTATGTAGCTGTCAGCACAGCTCATGTATACATGTTACTATGATCAAACCTTATGTAGCTGTCAGCACAGCTCGTGTATACATTAATATGATCAAACCTTATGTAGTTGTCAGCACAGCTCATGTATACTCATGTATGCTTTACTGTGATCAAACCTTATGTAAGTTGTCAGTACAGTTCATGTATACGTTACTATGATCAAACCTTATGCAGTTGTCAGCACAGATCATGTATACGTTACTATGATCAAACCTTATGTAGTTGTCAGCACAGCTCATGTATACATTACTATGATCAAACCTTATGTAGTTGTCAGCACAGTTCATGTATATATGTTACTATGATCAAACGTTATTTAGCTGTCAGCACAGCTCATGTATACGTTACTATGATCAAACCTTATGTAGCTGTCAGCACAGTTCATGTATACGTTACTATGATCAAACCTTATGTAGCTGTCAGCACAGCTCATGTATACATTACTATGATCAAACCTTATGTAGCTGTCAGCACAGCTCATGTATACATTACTATGGTCAAACCTTATGTAGCTGTCAGCACAGCTCATGTATACGTTACTATGATCAAATCTTATGTAGCTGTCAGCACACCTCATGTATACGTTACTATGATCAATCCTTATGTAGCTGTCAGCACAGCTCATGTATACGTTACTATGATCATACCTTATGTAGCTGTCAGCACAGCTCATGTATACATGTTACTATGATCAAACCTTATGTAGCTGTTAGCACCGCTCATGTATACGTTACTTTGAGCAAACCTTATGTAGTTGTCAGCACAGCTCATGTATACGTTACTATGATCAAACCTTATGTAGTTGTCAGCACAGCTCATGTATACATTACTATAATCAAACCTTATGTAGTTGTCAGCACAGTTCATGTATACATGTTACTATGATCAAACCTTATGTAGCTGTCAGCACAGCTCATCTATACGTTACTATGATCAAACCTTATGTAGTTGTCAGCACAGCTCATGTATACGTTACTATGATCAAACCTTATGTAGTTGTCAGCACAGTTCATGTATACATATTACTATGATCAAACCCCACTAGGCATGTCAGCACAGTTCATATGTACATGTCACTATGGTCAAACCCCGCTGTGAATGTCAGCAGAGTTCATGTCTTTGTGTTACCCTGATCAAACCCCACAGTGGATGTCAGCACAGTTCATGTATGCATGGTACCATTATCAAACCCCACCTGGGATGTCAGCAAATTTCATACATACACTATACTATGACAAAATCAAACTGTAAATGTCAACAGTGTTCATGTATACATGTTACCTTGATCAAACTCCACTGTGGATATCAGCAGAGTTCACATATAGGATCATAGACTCATAGGAGGTTACTAGGCTAGTCGCTCTGGGGCCCTTACAAGCCTAGCCAAGATTTTATCCCCAAAAAGAAACCTGAGTCAGCACCTGTCACCCCTCCTGTCAATGAGGGACACAGGTGAAACCCCTGGGATAAATTTGTGGTTTCCCATCACTCATTAAGATTGCGTTTTAAGAGGGTCAGCGAGGTACTCAGTTTGATATGTATGGGAAGTCTATTCCAGAGATGGGGCAGCCTCTGGGAGACAAACCTGTCTCTCCAGCAGGTTTTGTTGATGTTGCATATTACATTCAGGCCGTTTTAGTGGGTAGTACGTGTGGAGTTAGACTTATGGATATGGAGCATCTCTAGTAGGGCAGGGTCCAAGATTGCCTTGTAGGCAAGACACAGATCACCCCTGAGCAATCTGTATGATACTGAGTAGAGTGATAGTGATTTGAGACTGTCTGCATAGGATAGGTGTTGGAGGCCATGCATTCTCTTTGTCAGGTATTTCAATGGCCTTTCCAGTTGATGCAGATGTTTGGAGAGGTACATCCCAAACAGAGCATTATACTCAATTACTTGTCTAATGATGGAGGAATATAGAGAGGTATTAATCTCCTTTTTTCTGGATGCAATCCCTTTACTTATGAGATGAACCAAGTAAAAGGCTTTTCTGACCACTGCCGCTACATGATAGTCAAATGTGAGGTTGTTATCAACCTGAGTGCCCAAGACTCACCACAGGTAGTGTGCTTAGGGGGTTGCCATTGATGTGGTAATCAGTAGGGGTCATGTTTTTGCCAAATGGTATGATGGTACATTTTTTTGCATTTAGCTTGAGGCCATGACTTTTGCACCAGTCATTAGTTGCTGTGAGACCCTCTTGCAGTATGTTAACATCATTTGGGGAGACAATTACAGCACCCAACTTACAGTCATCTGCAAACTTGATCAGCCACAGGCCTTTTGTCTTTGACTGGACCTCTGAGAAACAGATGCTGAACAGTATGAGTCCCAGGACAAATCACTGGGGGACTCCACTAGTGACAGGTCTGCTATTGGAGGTGGAGGTGCCTACTTTGACTTTGAGGGTCCTGTCAGTGAGCCAGTTGGCCACCCACCTGATGAGATAGGGATTTACACCAAGTTGTATTAGCTTTTCAATGATGCTCGACTGAGGATTGTGTCAAAGTCCTCGGCCAAGTCAAGGTAAGATCTATGCACTGACTACCCCTCATCCATGGCCTTGGTGACAGTCTCAAAGAAGTCAACCAGGTTCAACAGGCAAGATCTGCCTTTGACAAATCCAAACTCAAGTGCTTGCAGATTGTCTATGTCCTTTTTTATGAGATCCATAATAATATGTTCCATGGCTTTACAGATCAGACTTGTTAAGCTAATGGATCAATAGTTTCCTGGGTCAGTAGTGGCACCACCTTTGTGCAAGGGGATAACAATGGCAGTTCTCCACTCTGCTGTAATGAAGCCTGTATTTAGGCTGTGGTTGAATAGGGTCCTCAATGGCAAGCCAGTTCTTGCTGGAGATGGTGCAGAATACATCCTGGGATACTATCAGGTCCCATGGAAGCTGTGTACTTTGTTTGCCTGCTGCCATGATCAAACCCCACTGTGGAAGTCAGCACAGTTCATGTATACATGTCGCTATGATCAAACCCCACTGCAGATGTCAGCACAGTTAATGTATACATTTTACTATGATAACGCCTACTCTGGATGTCAACAGAGTTCATGTGTATATGTTACCATGATCAAACCCCACTGTGGATGTCAGCAAAGCTAATGTGAACATGTTACCATGATCAAACCCCACTGTGGATGTCAGCACAGTTCATGTGTTCATGTTACCATGGTCATAATCCACTCTGGAAGTTGACACACTTTATTTATTTGTGTTACCATGATCAAGATCCATTCTGGAAGTCAGCATAGTTCATTTATTTAGGTTGCCATAATCAAACCCCACTGTGGATGTCAGCAGAATTCATATGTATATATTAAATTATCAAACCCAGCTGGTGATGTCAGCGCAGTTCAAATATACATGGTTTCATGATCAACCCCCCTGTGGAGGTCCACACAGTTCATGTATACATGCCACTATAACTAAACCCCACCATACATGCTAATGCAGCTCATGTGTACATGCTCTAGCCACACTGTGGATGACAGCACAGTTCATGTATAAATGTTACCGTGATTAAGTCCCACTGTGGATTTCAGAACAGATCATGTGTACATGTTATTAAGATCAAACCTCACTATGGATGTCAGTACAGTTAATGTATGCATGCCACCATGATCAAACACCACTGTGGATATCAGCATAGCCCATGTCTACATGTTAGCATGATCAGTCCTCATTCTGGGTGTCAGTAGAGTTCATCTATGCATGTTACCATGATCATGCATCACTATAGATGTCACACAGTTCATATGTACATGTTTCCATGATCAAACCACACTATGTATATCAGCACAGTTCATGTGTACTTCTTACCATGATCAAACCCACTGTGAATGTCAACAGTGTTCATGTATACATATTACCTTGATCAAAGTATACTATGGATGCCTTCAGCGTTCCCATCTATTTGTTACCATGATCAAAAGCCACAGTGGATGGCAACATAGTTCATGTATATATGTTACCATGATTAATCCACACTGTGGATGTCAACATATTTCATGTATGCATGTTACCATGGTCATTCCCCCTATGGAAATCAACACATTTCATGTGTACATGTTAACATGGTTAAATCTCACAGTGGATGCCAAGAGATTGCATCTATATATATTACCATGATCAAACCCCACTGTGGATGTCAGCACAGTTCATGTATACATATTATTATGATCAATGCCTCACTGCAGATGTCAGCATAGTTCATGTATACATGTTACCATGATGAAACTCCACTGTGGATGTCAGCACAGTTCATGTATACATGTTACCATGATGAAACCCCACTGTGGATGTCAGCTTAGTTCATATATACATGATACAATGATAACACCACTCTGGATGTCAGCACAGTTCATGTATGTATGTTCCCATGATCAAATGTCACTGTGGATGAGAGCACTATTCAAGTGTACATGTTAACATGATAGTGTCCGGCTGTTGAAGTCAGCACAGTTTGTTTATTTATTTGTTTGTTTATTTATTTATGTATGTATTTATTTATTTTATTTTACATTTGTTTACCAGGAAAGTCCAACTTGGTGGATGCCCATTTTCAGCAGAGGCCCAGGGAGCAAAGTTCCACATATAAAAATACATAACAAGCATTTGATACAAAATCTACACATAGTAACATACAAAATCTTCACATGGTAACATACATGCATGACAGACATACCATATTTTTATATACAATGAAAAAGTAATACCATATGTATAAAACTGCTAATTTGCATTATTTTACTATCCATGTAGAATTTACATTTATAAAGTTTGTGTGACCAAGCATTATTGCAGCCAATCAGGCTAGGAGAGGGAAAGGTGAATGGAGAAGGTTGATATGTTACTATTATGAAGGAGAGAGTCAGTAGTGACTTCCTTAGCCTAGACTGTTGCATGAGCATAGCCATCAGTTTATTAAATCACTTTTGAGTAGTTTTTTTAATTGGTTGGGGTTACTGGTGGTTTTGATAGAAGAAGGGAGTGCATTCCAGGCTTTTGCTACTTGAGTGGAATATAGAGAATTGCCGACACTACTTGTCGATTTGGTAACCTGTATCAGTGATTTATTTGTTGAGTGAACATTGCAATTATTGGAATAGGGCTGTAGAATATTTATGACAGCTAGAATTTTCTTAGACTGGAAGAATAATTTGTGAGGCATGGTTAACTAGGTGTATATTAAGAGTTGTGGTAGTTCTAATCAGGAAAGTTTTTTTAAGGCATGGCAGTGGTGTGTCCTACGTATAGAGTCAGCTACAAATTTGGTTATTTTGTTATAGCATCTTTGTAGTCTGATTTCATTAAGGTTGGTTAGTATGAGGGAGGCATAGAGGAGTGTTGACAAGAGGTGAGTTTTGGCTATTGCTACTTTAGTGGTTGCAGTAAGAAGCCTTTTGTTTCTCTACAGCATTCCTATTTTTTGTGTGTCTTTTTTATTGATTGTACTATATGTAGGTCAACGTTCAACTTATTATCGATTATGATGCCTAGTAACTTTGTGGATCAGGTGTAATTTTTGTATTATCACTAGCAGTAATGTGAAAGCTGACTGGACAGTTTGAGGGTCTGGAAGGTTGAAAGATCATAAGTTTGGTTTTGTTAGGGTTAATTATGAGTTGTGAGTTAGTTAGCCATGATTTGATTTCAGTGAAGGACTTTTGTTTTAAGTCTTGAAGCTGTTGTAGGGTAGTTGCTGCACATACAAGTGTAGAATCATTGGCGTATTGAATTATGGAGGCTGTGGGGGGGGGTGGCAGTGTGCAGATTATTATTAAATATACTGAAAAAAGTGGTCCAAGAATAGAACCCTGTGGGACTCCTCATGTGACTGGAGGTAGTGTGGACAGGTCTTGGAGACACTTTATTGCTTGTTGATGGCCTGTTACATTTTGAACCATGCAAGAACAGAGGGACTGAGGTTAAGACTGCTGAGAACATTTAGTAGTTGGTAGTGGAAAACTGTATCAAAGGCTTTAGACATGTCTAGAAAGACTGATGATACTATTTTCCCTCCATTTCTGTATTGATTAATGGTGTTGGTAAAGCTGAGAATGGCAGTTGTGGTGCCATGATAAGGCCTAAAGCCATGTTATGTTTTGGTGAGTAGATTATTGGTAGTGAGTTACTGCAGAAGTTGGGAGTGGATGCAGCATTCTAGAAGTTTAGATAATGAGGAGAGTAAAGTTATAGGTCTATAGTTTGTGAGTTTAGTTGAATTGCTGCCTTTATGTAGTGGCATTATGTGTGAAATTTTCCAAATAGTTGGGGCATTTTGTTCAACTATGGAGCGATTAAGAAGTATTGATACAGGATAGGAAATGGCTTTCGCTGCTACTTTTAGGAATTCATTTGGTAAGTTATTGGCAGCTGTTGTGGTAGGTTTGAGTTTCTTTAGTAGTTTTTCTATGGTACTTGTGGAGATGGGCTGAAATGAGAAAATATTACTATTATTGTTAGTTGGTCTAGTTGCTGTTGATGGATGGATGGGATTATTTTTGGTTAGGGATAAAATACTTTCTGTGAAATATTTGTTAAATTTGTCAGCAGTGTTACTTAAACTGTCTGATAAGTTGGGGGGGGGGGTGAAGTTTGTCCAGGATGGAGGATTTTGTTGATTGTATTCCAGAATTTTTGTGGTTCATTTTGTTACGTTCATTGTAGACTTGTGAAATATTGTTTTTTTGTCTTGTTTGATTTTGTGTTTTGCCTTATTCCTGATTTTTTGGCAAGTGGTATGGTCTGCTTGAGTTTTAGTAGTAAGCCATAATTTCCAAGTCTTGTCCCTTAGTTTAAGGAGGGTTCTAGTTTCTTTGATTAGCCATGGTGTGCAATTTACCTTAGCATGAACTGTTCTAAAAGGTGCCATACTGTTCAGGATGTTAAGGAAAGTGTTGCTGAAATAATCAATGGTGACATCAAGGGGCAGGTATTTTAGGGTAGTCCAATTGCTTTCTTTTAGTGTTATAATAGGGTCTTGGGAGTTAAAGTTTTTCTTATTTTAGATTTGGCAGTAAGTAGTATGCCTTGTAGGGTTCATATGTTGTCTGAGGAGACAGGTTGGTAAGTGGTCACTGAGACTGTTGGGTAGACAGCCGGTGATTTAGTAAAGGGAAGGATTATTTGTCAGTCTATAATCTGAAATGAACTGCATGTTTGTTTTTTTATCTATTCTGGTAGGATACAGGATAATTTGTTTGAAACCATAAACATTGATGTGATTAGTAGGGTTTTCTGAATTATCCAGTCAGTATTGAAATCATTCATGATGATAGTTTCATGGGCGGTGGCATTTGAGATGAATTGATGGATGTGTTCAATTATGGAAATATTGTTGCCTGGTGGGATATAGGGTGGTATGATGGTTATGTGCTTATTTTGGTTGATTTTGAGTTTAGTCAGTAGTATCTCTGTGTTAGAGATTTGTTAACTAAGAGTTATTGGTTGCAGAATAAAGTCATTTTTGAATAATATGGCTACCCCTCATACCTCCCAACCATGCCAAATTACTCAGTTTTTACAGAGTTTTGGGGTTCAAATGAAGAGGTGCCACGATTCCTGAGTGGCACCCCTTCATTTCATATTTTTTATTTTGTTTTTTGATTTTTTGTGCTGTTAGAGCTGATGTCATTGCGTGCGCGATGATGTCAGCTCTGTCAGGGCTACCAGCCTGTCAGAATTGAGCTCAAGGAGCTCACGCATTTCTGGCTGGCATGGCTGCTCAAATGCGAGTGGGAACAGCAATAGATCATTATTGGAAATTGCTGTTAGAGCACTATATGCGAGAAACTAACTTTCTGCAGCAGACTGCAGACTATCTGCAAGTGTGAACGGCAAGGATTTTCAGTGGACTGACGACTAAGTAAGGAAACTAGGATCTGCAGAGGACTGAAGACTAAGGAACGGCAAGGATCTCCAGCGCACTGAAAACTAAGTAAGGAAACTAACTCTGCAGTTCATTCAGTGTGTGTGTGTGTGTGTGTGTGTGTGTGTGTGTGTGTGTGTGTGTGTGTGTGTGTGTGTGTGTGTGTGTATCTGTGTGAAAATGCCCCCTTTTAATACACCTGGTGGCTACAGGTACTCGGGCTCAAACCCTGTACCTTGGGAACATGGTAAAAAGAACCTAAAGTCCCTAGCAACCACTACTTGTGAGCTTTGCCCAGGTTTTCTGTGCTAAGAGGTTGAGAGCTGTGGTGAAAAATTAATTCACTAAATAATAGCCATTAAGTTTCAGTCTTCCTATTTTTCAGGAAGCTGCTGACTTGGCATAGTGGTATGTTGCTCTGACTGTAGTGCATAGGGTCCTGGCAACTTTACAAAATTATACAAGCAATGTGTAAAATGTGTCCCTGTTTTTTGACCTGTTGTCCCCCCCCAAAAAAAAAAATGAAATTGAAAATAAGTGTGAGAAGCTGTGCAAGATGCCTATGGCTTACACTACTGTCATAGTGTGGGTGTGGAAGTAGACTTTTATGATGGAAATGTTCTGAATTTGGCAGTTTTGTCATTATTGGTTCATGCATTTTGCTTCATTGCCTATAGTACAGCCTACTGGAAAAATGTTCAAACAATATATTTAAAATGTTCTCTTTCTAACAAGTGTGTTCTATTATACAAAGAATATAATTTAATAAAGTCAGGAAGGTGTATCAAAGAAAATACATGTATGTTTCTTGTTTTGTGTGCAAGGGGCCAATGATTTGAAAACAGCCCAAAGGTAATCTTTATTCACCACTGGCCAGATGCATTTTCTTTGGATGTGGTGTGGGTTTCAATGTTGTTTCAATGAATGTGAGTTTCAAGGGCAGAAACGTTTTAATGCCAAGTCTGTTTTCATTGTGAGACAGTATTGCTTTGTTTATCAGATGTCTATCATTGTTTGTGCATTGTGCTGTAAAATGTAAAAATAAAATTCAAGTAATCATGGTCGAAGTAAAGCAGTATGCACACATTAGTGTTTATGGTAAATGGGGTGAAATAGCCAGGTAATGGGATATCTGAATGGCTGCAGGGGGACTCTGGTGCCATATTTTGGTTGTCTGTTCTTCAGTTTGCTTTTGAAAGTTGGTATCCCACAATTCCATTGGAGTGGGTGGGGTTACATAATTATGTATGCAAATTAGATGTTAATCAGCATCCAGATTTGTACCTATTTTTCATGTGCCTTGTCTAGATTTTTGATATTTCCAGGTTGAGAGGTATGCTACCACTCCACCTTTTTTCTCTTTTTGGTCTGCTCTAATTATGTTATAGAGTGGAGGGGTGATTTTGATATATGAGGTTTTCAGCCTACTTAGGTGTTCACATGTCGATTTATATACATGTTCATTAATATTATATGCTTCTGACACAAACCTGATGAAGTATTTGTTTAGTACAAAAGAGATATTTGTTAAAAGTGTTTTAGTTTATAAGTTACTAATATTTATTCTGATATATGTATATAGGTAGATCTATTTGTTAGTTAATTAGTCATTTTGTTAGTGAGTTAGTTTCTTAATAAAGATTGGATTAGTAGGTTAGCCTTAATAAGCTGTTCTTATATTAATATATTTTAATTTGTCTCCAGCTTTTTAGTTTCAGTTCTAAGGTAAAACAGTCTTGGTTTACACTATGGTGTTAATAGGGAAGGGGGACTGGGTTAAAGGAATGAGTTTAAATCTTTTATTCCTCTTAACAGAACTATCCTCTGTAACCACTACTTTGCTCCAAATAACCTAATGATATATAAATAAAGAATGTCTTTAATGCTTTTCATTATACTCAAGTAGGTTTGGTTTTGACCCAGTATAGGTTGCATACTGGGTTTTCTGAAATGTCTAGGGATACCACTGATTTTTGTTCTTTATGTTACCGTGATTAACACCCACTATTGCTGTCAGCAGAATTCATGTATACATGTTACAATGAATAAACCCCAGTGAGGATATCAGCAAAGTTAACGTGTAAATTGAACATGAAAACTAGACAATGCAATGAATCACCAGTTCAATATATTGAAATGTATGAATATATAAATAAAATAAAAGCTGGTAAGGCAAGAAGATGTAAAATAAAAACTTTAATATACTATAACAGAAAAAAACAATAAAACACAAGATGAGCGCTATCACACCAAACCACAGTGCTTCATCAGGTATAATAATTAAACAATAAAACAACATTTAAATAGACCACTTAGATCACATGATCATAGTACAGGCCTTAAAAGTACAAACTCATTTAACATGACTCAGAACCCAAATAATAAAACAACTTTTAAATAGACCACTTATCTCCTTAGATCACAAGATAATAGCAGAGGTCTTAAAGGTATAAAATCATTTAAGATGACTCAGACCAAAACAATAAAACATTTAAATAGACTACTTATTTCCTTAGACCACATGATCATAATACAGACCTTAAAGGTACAAACTCATTTAACATGACTCAGAACTAAAACAATAAAACAACATTTAAATAGACCACATGTCTCCTTAGATCAAACGATCATAGTACAGGCCTTAAAGGCACAAACTCATTTAACAAGACTCAGAACCAACACTATAACACATTTAAATAGACCACTTATCTCCTTAGATCACATGATCATAGTACAGGCCTTAAGGTACAAACTCATTCAACATGAATCAGAACCCAAACAAAAAAAAACATTCAAATAGACACTTATCTCCTTAGATCGCATGATCATAGTACAGGCCTTAAAGGTACAAACTCATTTAACATGACTCAGAACCAAAAAAATAAAACATTTAAATAGACCACTTATCTCCTTAGATCACATGATCATAGTATGAACTCATTTCACATGACTCAGAACAAAAACAATAAAACAACATTTAAATAGGCCACTTATCTCCTTAGATTGCCTGATCATAGTACAGGCCTTAAAGCTACAAACTAATTTAACATGACTCAGAACCAAAACAATAAAAGAACATTTAAATAGACCACTTATCTCCGTAGATCACATGACCATACTACAGGCCTTAAAGGAGCAAACTCACTAAACATGACTCAAAACCAAAACAATAAAAGAACATTTAAATAGACCACTTATCTTCTTAGATCACATGAGCATAGTAAAGGCCTTAAAGGTACAAACTAATTTAACATGACTCAGAACAAAAACAATTAAACATTTAAATAGACAACTCGTCTGCTGAGATCACATGATCATAGCACAGGCCTTAAAGGTACAAACTCATTTAACATGACTAAGAAAATTTATTTATTTATTTATTTATTTACATTTGTTGAGCGGGCTAGTCTAACTGGATATATGTCCATTTTCAGTAGAGGCCCGGGGAGAAAAGCTCCAAGCATCAGCAGTGACAAAGAATACAATATATAGTAATAGTCAAGTGAATTACAGTACATTGGCTACATTGGTCAGAACAAAATTGTACTGAGTCATTTAGTAGGTTTAAGCTAAGATCAAATACAGAGAGCAAAAGCATAAAGTGTTTTTTTTTTTAGTACTATGAAGGAAATTGTTACATCATATCAATAAAATAACATTTAAATAGACCAATTATCTCCTTAGATCACATGATCATAGTACAGGCCTTAAAGGTACAAACTCATTTAATATGAATTAGAACCAAAACAATAAAACATTTAAATATACCACTTATCTCCTTAGATCGCATAATCATATAATAGGCCTTAAAGGTAGAAACACATTTAACATGACTCAGAACCAAAACAATAAAACAACATTTAAATAGACCACTTATCTCCTTAGATCACATGATCATAGTACAGGCCTTAAAGGTACAAAATCATTTAACATGAATCAAAACCAAAACAATTAAACAACATTTAAATAGATCACTTATCTCCTAAGATCACATGATCATAATAAAGGCCATAAAGTTACAAACTAACTTAATATGACTCAAAACCAAAAAAAAAAACATTTAAATAGACCACTTATCTGCTTAGATCACTTGATCATGGTACATGCCTTAAAGGTACAAACTCATTTAACATAACACAAAACCAAAACGATAAAAAATTTAAATAAACCACTACCCTCCTTAAATCACATGATCATAGTACAAGCCTTAAAGGAAAACACACATTTAACATGAATCTGAACCAAAATAAAAAACAATATTTAAATAGACTACTTATTTCCTTAGATCACATGATCATAGTACAGGCCTTATAGGTACAAACTCATTTAACATGACTTAGAACCATATAAATAAAACATATGAATAGACCACTTATCTCCTTAGATAATATGATCATAATGCACGCCATAAAGGTACAAACTTGTTTAACTTGACTCAGAACAAAAACAATAAAACAGCAATTAAATAGACCACTTATCTGCTTACATCACATCAACATAGTACATGCCTTAAGGATAAAAACTCATTTAACATGACTCAGAACCAAAACAATAAAACAGCATTTTAAATAGACTACTTATTTCCTTAGCTCACATGATCATAGTACAGGCCTTAAAGGTACAAACTCATTTAACATGACTCAGAACCAAAACAATAAAACAGCATTAAAATATATTACTTATCTCCTTTGATCACATGATCATAATACAGGCCTTAGAGGTACAAACTCATTTAACATGACTGACAAAAAAAAAAAAAACAACATTTAAACATACCATTTATCTCCTTAGATCACATGATCATAGTGCAGGCCTTAAAGGCACAAACTCATTAAACATGACTTAGAACCAAAACAAGAAAACAGCATTTAAAAAGACCACTAATCACCTTAGACCTTATGGTCATATTACAGGCCTTAAAAGTACAAACTAATTTAAGATGACTCAAAACCAATACAATAAAACAACATTTAAAATGGCAAGTTATCTCCTTAAATCACATGATCATAAGACAGGTCTTAAAGGTACAAACTCATTTTACGTGACTCAGAACCAAAACAATTCAACAAAATATAAATTCACCACTTCTCTCCATAGATCACCTGATCATAGTATACACCTTAAAGTTAGAAACTCATTTAACATGACTCAGAACCAAAACAACAAAACAAGATTTAAAAGACCACTTATATCCTTAGATCGCATGATCATGGTAAAGGCCTTAAAGGTAGAAACTCATTTAACATGATTTAAAACCAAAACACTAAAACAACATTTAAACAGACCAATTATATCCTTAGATCGCATGATCATAGTACAGGCCTTAAATGTACAAACTCATTTAACATGACTCAGAACCAAATGAATAAAAGAACTTTTAAATAGACCACTTAACTCATTAGATCACGTGATCATAGTACAGGCCTTAAAAGTACAAACTCATTTAACAGGACTCAGATCCCAAACAATAATGCAACATTTAAATGGACCACATATCTGCTTAGATCGCATGATCATAATACAGGCCTTAAAGTGACAAACTCATTTAAAGTGACTCATAACCCAAACAATAAAGCAACATTTAAATAGACCACTTATCTCCTTAAATCCCATGATAATAACACAGACCATAAAGGTACAAATTAATTTATTATATCTCAGAACCCTAACAATAAAACAACATTTAAATAGATCACTTATCTTCTTAGATCACATGATGATAGTACAGGTCTTAAAAGTGCAAACTCATTTAACATGTCTCAGAACCAAAACAATAAAACAACATTTAAATAGACCACTTATCACTTTAGATCACATGATTACAATACAGGCCTTAAAGGTACAAACTCATTTAACAAAAAAAACAACTTATCTCCATATATCACATCATCAGAGTAAAGGCCTTAAAGGTACAAATTTGTTCCACGTGACTCAGAACAAAAACAATAAAACAACATTTAAATAGACCACTTATTTACTTACATCACATGATCATAGTACAGGCCTTAAAGGTACAAACTCATTTAACATGACTCAGAACCAAATCAATAAAATAACATTTAAATAGACCACTTATCTCCTTAGATCACATAATCATAGTCCAAGCCTTAAAGGTATAAACTCATTTAATATGAATTAGAACCAAAAAAATAAAACATTTAAAAAGACCACTTATCTCCTTAGATCACACGATCATATTACAGGCCTTAAATGTACAAACTCATTTAACATGACTCAGACTCAAAACAATAAAACAAAATTTAAATAGACCAGTTATCTGCTTACATCACATGATCATAGTATAGGCCTTAAAGGTACGAACTAATTTAATATGACTCAGAACCAAAACAATAAAACAACATTTAAATAGACCACTTATCTCTTTAGATCACATGATTACAATACAGGCCTTAAAGGTACAAACTCATTTAACATGACTTAGAACCCAAACAGTAAAACAACATTTAAACAGACGACTTATCTCCTTAGATCGAATGATCATAGTACAGGCCGTAAAGGTATGAACTCATTTAACATGACTCAGTACCAAAACAATAAAACATATAAATAGACAACTGATCTCTTTAAATTGCATGATCATAGTACAAGCCTTAAAGGTACAAACTAATTTAACATGACTCAGAACCAAAACAATTAAACCACATTTAAATAAACCATTCATCTGCTTAGATCACATGATCATAGCAAAGGCCTGAAAGGTACAAACTCATTTAACATGACTCAGAACCAAAACAATAAAACAACATTTAAATAAACCACATATCTACTTACATCACATGATCATAATACAGGCCTTAAAGGTACAAAATCGTTTAACATGACTCAGAATGAAATCAATAAAATAACATTTGAATAGACCAATTATCTCCTTAGATCACATGATCATAGTACAGGCCTTAAAGGTACAAACTCATTTAATATGAATTAGAACCAAAACAATAAAACATTTAAATAGACCACTTATCTCCTTACATCACATGATCATAGTACAGGCCTTAAAGGTACAAACTCATTTAACATGACTCAGAACCAAAACAATAAAACAGCATTTAAATAGACCACTTATCTCATTGGATCACATGATCATAGTACAGGCCTTAAAGGTAAATTCTTATTTAACATGACTCATAACCAAAACAATAAAACAGCATTTAAATAGACCATTTATCTCCTTTGCTCACATGATCATAGTACAGGTTTTAAAGATACAAACTGATTTAACATGACTCAGAACCAAAAAAATAAAACAACATTTAAATAGACAACTTATCTCCATAGATCACATCATCATAGTAAAGGCCTTAAAGGTACAAATTTGTTTCACGTGACTCAGAACAAAAACAATAAAACAACATTTAAATAGACCACTTATTTACTTACATCACATGATCATAGTACACGCCTTAAAGGTACAAACTTATTTACCATGACTCAGAACCAAATCAATAAAATAACATTTAAATAGACCACTTATCTCCTTAGATCACATAATCATAGTCCAAGCCTTAAAGGTATAAACTCATTTAATATGAATTAGAACCAAAAAAATAAAACATTTAAAAAGACCACTTATCTCCTTAGATCACATGATCATATTACAGGCCTTAAATGTACAAACTCATTTAACATGACTCAGACTCAAAACAATAAAACAAAATTTAAATAGACCAGTTATCTGCTTACATCACATGATCATAGTATAGGCCTTAAAGGTACGAACTAATTTAATATAGAAACACTGTTTGTAATGACATAGTTTCAGATGTGTAAGCGTTTTACTATTAATTTTATGAAATATCGTTTTACACTTTAAGAATCCTAATGTTGTACCTAAGTGCGTAATTATTCTTGATTGACTTGATTATTTAAGGGCTGTGCCTTTTAATTATTTTGTACAGTCTGATGAAGCCCTCCATGGGTGAAAGCGCTTACTGGTCCTAAAATAAAGAACGTTCCTTTTTTATATTTGTGGAGCTATTGTTCTTTTTGGACGAGCAGTTTATTTTCATCTTGAACATATTGTGAAGTATCAAGCCGTTGTGTTCCTGCGCACTTGCTTAGGTTTACTTATTCATTCATTTACTCTCAGCAGGAACACTTTTTCTCTCAGTTGGGACGTTGCAGTTGTTTGATTATTAACATTCACATTTAACATGACTCATAACCAAATCAATAAAATAACATTTAAATATACCACTTATCTCCTTAGATCACATGATCATAGTATAGGCCTAAAGGTATAAACTCATTTATTACGAATTAGAACCAAAACAATAAAACATTTAAATAGACCACTTATCTCCTTAGATCACATGATCATATTGCAGACCTTAAAGGTACAAACTCATTAAACATGACTCAAGACCAAAACAATAAAACAAAATTTAAATAGAAAAGTTATCTAGTACAGGTCTTAAATGTAAAAACTCACATAAAATGATTCAGAACCAAAGCAATAAATCAAAAGTAAATATACCACTTATACCCTTCCATCACATGATCATACTGCATGCCTTAAGGTAAAAACCCATTTAACATGACTCAGAACCAAAACATTAAAGCAGCATTTAAATAGACCACTTAACCCCTTTGCTGACATGATCATAGTACAGGCCTTAAAGGTACAAACTCATTTAACATGACTCAGAGCCAAAAATATAAAACATTTAAATAGACCACTTATCTCCATAGATCACATTATCATAGTACAGGCTTTAATGGTACAAACTCATTTAACATGACTGAAAACCCAAACAATAAAACAACTTTTAAATAGACCACTTATCTTTTTAGATCACATGATCATAGTAAAGGCCTTAAAGGAAAAAACACATTTAACATGACTCTGAACCAAAATAAAAAACAAGATTTGAATAGACCACTTATCTCCTTAGATCACATGATCATAGTACAGGCCTTATAGGTACAAACTCATTTAACATGATTTAGAACCATATAAATAAAACATATGAATAGGCCACTTATCTCCTTAGATCATATGATCATAGTACACGCCATAAAGGTACAGACTCAGAACAAAAACAATAAAACAGCATTTAAATAGACCACTTATCTGCTTACATCACATCACCATAGTACAGGCCTTAAGGGTAAAAACTCATTTACCATGACTCGGAACCAAAACAATAAAACAGCATTTAAATAGACTACTCATCTCCTTAGCTCACATGATCATAGTACAGGCCTTAAAGGTACAAACTCATTTAACATGACTCAGAACCAAAACAATAAAACAGCATTAAAATAGACCACTTATCTCCTTTGATCACATGATCATAGTACAGGCCTTAGAGGTACAAACTCATTTAACATGACTCACAAAAAAAAAAAAAAACATTTAAACAGACCACTTATCTCCTTAGATCACATGATCATAGTGCAGGCCTTAAAGGTGCAAACTCATTTAACATGACTCAGAACCAAAACAAGAAAACAGCATTTAAATAGACCACTTATTAACTTAGATCACATGATCATATTACAGGCCTTAAAAGTACAAACTAATTTAATATGACTCAAAACTAAAACAATAAAACAACATTTAAATAGGCAAGTTATCTCCTTAAATCACATGATCATAGTACTGGCCTTAAAGGTACAAACTCATTTTACGTGACTCAGAACCAAAACAATGAAACAAAATATAAATTGACCACTTATCTCCATAGATCACATGATCATAGTACAAGCCTTAAAGTTAGAAACTCATTTAACATGACTCAGAACCAAAACAACAAAACAAGATTTAAATAGACCACTTATATCCTTAGACCGCATGATCATGGTAAAGGCCTTAAAGGTAGAAACTCATTTAACCCATAACAGCTGAGTGACGTCTCCAGGCATTTCTGCAGTTACCTCCTACTGCTCCTCTAGGCGTCAAATATTGCCTGCTAATATTTTCATTAATAATTCCAAAACCATGCTACCTAAAAGGTATCAGAATATTTTATCTTGAAGCATACATGATGGCAAATATAATTGTATTGATATATCACCTCTGTCAATTAGTACTTGTTAGAACTGTAAGGTGATAACTTAATTTTAAAGGCTGAAGCCACATCTACTGGGAGTTAAAGGTACACACTCAAAAGAGCTCTACTGGAGGGAATGAGATAACATGATTCAAAACCAAAACAATAAAACATTTTAAATACACCAATTATATCCTTAGATCACATGATCATAATAAAGGACTTAAATATACAAACTCATTTAACATGACTCAGAACCCAAACAATAAATAACATTCAAATAGACCACTTATCTCCTTAGATCGCTTAATCATAGTACTGACCTTAAAGCTACAAACTCATTTAACATGACTCAGAACAAAAACAATAAAAAAAATTAAATAGACCACTTATCTCTTTAGATCACATGATCACAGTATAGGCCTTAAAGGTACAAACTAATTTAACATGACTCAGAAACAAAACAATAAAACAGCATTTAAATAGACCACATATCTCATTGGCTCACATGATCATAGTACAGGCCTTAAATGTACAAACTCATTTAACATGACTCCAATGATAACAAATAAAACTACATTTAAATAGACCACTTATCTCCTTAGATCATATGATCATAGTAAAGGCCTTAAAGATACAAAGTCATTTAACATGACTAAGAACCAAAACAATAAAACAGCATTTAAATAGACCACTTATCTCCTTAGATCACATGATCATAGTACAGGCCTTAAAGGTACAAACTCATTTAACATGACTCAGAACCAAAACAATAAAACAACATTTAAATAGACCACTTATCTCCTTAGATCACATGATCATAGTACAGGCCTTAAAGGTACAAACTCATTTAACATGACTCAGAACCAAATCAATAAAACATTTAAATAGACCACTTATCTCCTTACATCACATGATCATAGTACAGGCCTTAAAGGTACAAACTCATTTAACATGACTCAGAACCAAAACAATAAAACAACATTTAAATAGACCACTTATCTCCTTAGATCACATGATCATAGTACAGGCCTTAAAGGTACAAACTCATTTAACATGACTCAGAACCAAAACAATAAAACAACATTTAAATAGACCACTTATCTCCTTAGATCACATGATCATAGTACAGGCCTTAAAGGTACAAACTCATTTAACATGACTCAGAACCAAAACAATAAAACATTTAAATAGACCACTTATCTCCTTAGATCACATGATCATAGTACAGGCCTTAAAGGTACAAACTCATTTAACATGACTCAGAACCAAAACAATAAAACAACATTTAAATAGACCACTTATCTCCTTAGATCACATGATCATAGTACAGGCCTTAAAGGTACAAACTCATTTAACATGACTCAGAACCAAAACAATAAAACATTTAAATAGACCACTTATCTCCTTAGATCACATGATCATAGTACAGGCCTTAAAGGTACAAACTCATTTAACATGACTCAGAACCAAAACAATAAAACAACATTTAAATAGACCAGTTATCTCCTTAGATCACATGATCATAGTACAGGCCTTAAAGGTACAAATGCATTAAACATGACTCAGAACCAAAACAAAAAAAAAGATTTAAATAGACCACTTATCTCCTTAGATCACATGATCATAGTACAGGCCTTAAAGGTACAAACTCATTTAACATGACTCAGAACCAAAACAAAAACACATTTAAATAGACCACTTATCTCCTTAGATCACATGATCGTAGTACAGGCCTTAAAGGTACAAACTCATTTAACATGACTCAGAACCAAAACAATAAAACAGCATTTAAATAGACCACTTATCTCCTTAGATCACATGATCATAGTACAGGCCTTAAAGGTACAAACTCATTTAACATGACTCAAAACCAAAAAAATAAAACAACATTTAAATAGACCACTTATCTCCATAGATCACATGATCATAGTACAGGCCTTAAAGGTACAAACTCATTTAACATGACTCAGAACCAAAACAATAAAACAACATTTAAATAGACCACTTATCTCCTTAGATCACATGATCATAGTACAGGCCTTAAAGGTACAAACTCATTTAACATGATTCAGAACCAAAACAATAAAACAACATTTAAATAGACCACTTATCTCCTTAGATCACATGATCATAGTACAGGCCTTAAAGGTACAAACTCATTTAACATGACTCAGAACCAAAACAATAAAACAACATTTAAATAGACCACTTATCTCCTTAGATCACATGATCATAGTACAGGCCTTAAAGGTACAAACTCATTTAACATGACTCAGAACCAAAACAATAAAACAACATTTAAATAGACCACTTATCTCCTTAGATCACATGATCATAGTACAGGCCTTAAAGGTACAAACTCATTTAACATGACTCAGAACCAAAACAATAAAACATTTAAATAGACCACTAACCTCCTTAGATCACATGATCATAGTACAGGCCTTAAAGGTACAAACTCATTTAACATGACTCAGAACCAAAACAATAAAACAACATTTAAATAGACCACTTATCTCCTTAGATCACATGATCATAGTACAGGCCTTAAAGGTACAAACTCATTTAACATGACTCAGAACCCAAACAATAAATAACATTTAAATAGACCACTTATCTCCTTAGATCGCATGACCATATTACAGGCCATAAAGTAAAAACTCATTTAACATGACTCAGAACCAAAACCATAAAACAACATTTAACTAGACCACTTATCTCCTTAGATCACATGATCATAGTACAGGCCTTAAAGGTACAAACTCATTTAACATGACTCAGAACCAAAACAATAAAACAACATTTAAATAGACCACTTATCTCCTTAGATCACATGATCATAGTACAGGCCTTAAAGGTACAAACTCATTTAACATGACTCAGAACCAAAACAATAAAACAACATTTAAATAGACCACTTATCTCCTTAGATCACATGATCATAGTACAGGCCTTAAAGGTACAAACTCATTTAACATGACTCAGAACCAAAACAATAAAACAACATTTAAATAGACCACTTATCTCCTTAGATCACATGATCATAGTACAGGCCTTAAAGGTACAAACTCATTTAACATGACTCAGAACCAAAACAATAAAACAACATTTAAATAGACCACTTATCTCCTTAGATCACATGATCATAGTACAGGCCTTAAAGGTACAAACTCATTTAACATGACTCAGAACCAAAACAATAAAACAACATTTAAATAGACCACTTATCTCCTTAGATCACATGATCATAGTACAGGCCTTAAAGGTACAAACTCATTTAACATGACTCAGAACCAAAACAATAAAACATTTAAATAGACCACTTATCTCCTTAGATCGCATGATCATAGTACAGGCCTTAAATGTACAAACTCATTTAACATGACTCAGAACTAAAACAATAAAACAACATTTAAATAAGCCACTTATCTCCTTAGATCGCATGATCATAGTACAGGCCTTAAAGCTACAAACTCATTTAACATGACTCAGAACCCAAACAATAAAACAACATTTAAATAGACCACTTATCTCCTTAGATCGCATGATCAAAGTCCAGGCCTTAAAGGTACAAACTCATTTAACATGACTCACAAACAAAACAACAATCAACATTTAAAAAGACCACTTATCTCTTTAGATCACATGATCATAGTACAGGCCTTAAATGTACAAACTCATTTAACATGACTCAGAACTCAAACAATAAAACAACATTTAAATAGACCACTTATCTCTTTAGATCACATGATCATAGTACAGGCCTTAAAGGTACAGACTCATTTAACATGGCTCAGAACCAAAACAATAAAACAAAATTTAAATAGACCACTTATCGCCTTAGTTCCCATGATTATTGTACAGGCCTTAAAGGTGCAAACTCATTTAACATGACTCACAATAAAAACAATAAAACAACATTTAAATTGATCACTTATCTCCTTAGATCACATGATCATAGTACAGGCCTTAAAGGTCGAAACTCATTTAACATGACTCAGAAGCAAAACAACAAAACAACATTTAAATGAACCACTTATCTCCTTAGATCACATGATCATAGTACAAGCCTTAAAGGTACAAACTCATTAAACATGACTCAGAACCAAAACAATAAAACAGCATTTAAATAGTCCACTTATCTCCTTAGATCACATGATCATAGTACAGGCTTTAAAGGTACAAACACATTTAACATGACTCAGAACCAAAACAATGAAACAGCATTTAAATAGTCCACTTATCTCCTTAGATCACATGATCATAGTACTGGCCTTAAGAGTACAAATTCATTTAACATGACTCAGTACAAAAACAATAAAACAGCATTTAAAAAGACCACTTATCTGCTTAGTTCACATGATCACAGCACAGGCGTTAAAGGTGCAAACTCATTTAACATGACTCAGAACCAAAAAAAAAAAAACAACATTTAAATAGACCACTTATCTCCATAGATCACATGATCATAGTAAAGACCTTAAAGGTACAATCTCATTTCACATGACTCAGAACAAAAACAATAAAACAACCTTTAAATAGACCACTTATCTCCTTACATCACATGATCATAGTACAGGCCTTAAAGGTACAAACTCATTTAACATGACTCAGAACCAAAACAATAAAACAACATTTAAATAGACCACTTATCTCCTTAGATCACATGATCATAGTACAGGCCTTAAAGGTACAAACTCATTTAACATGACTCAGAACCAAAACAATAAAACAACATTTAAATAGACCACTTATCTCCTTAGATCACATGATCATAGTACAGGCCTTAAAGGTAGAAACTCATTTAACATGACTCAGAACCAAAACAATAAAACAACATTTAAATAGACCACTTATCTCCTTAGATCACATGATCATATTACAGGCCTTAAAGGTACAAACTCATTTAACATGACTCAGAACCAAAACAATAAAACAGTATTTAAATAGACCACTTATCTCCTTAGTTCACATGATCACAGTACAGGCGTTAAACGTGCAAACTCATTTAACATGACTCAGAACCATAGCAATAAAACATCATTATAAAAAGACCACTTATCCCCTTTGATCACATGATCATACTACAGGCCTTAAAGGTACAAACACATTTAACATGACTCAGAATGAAAACAATAAAACATGATTTAAATAGACCACATAACTCCTTAGATCACATGATCATAGTACAGTCCTTAAAGGTAGAAATTCATTTAACATGACTCAAACCAAAACAATAAAACAACATTTAAATAGACCACTTATCTTCTTAGATCACATGATCATAGTACAAGCCTTAAAGGTACAAACCCAATAAACATGACTCAGAACCAAAACAATAAAACAGCATTTAAATAGACCACGTATCTCCTTAGATCACATGATCATAGTACAGGCCTTAAAGGTACAAACTCATTTAACATGACTCAGAACCAAATCAATAAAACATTTAAATAGACCACTTATCTCCTTAGATTACATGATCATAGTACAGGCCTTAAAGGTACAAACTCATTTAACATGACTCAGAACCAAAACAATAAAACAACATTTAAATAGACCACTTATCGCCTTAGATCACATGATCATAGTACAGGCCTTAAAGGTACAAACTCATTTAACATGACTCAGAACCAAAACAATAAAACAACATTTAAATAGACCACTTATCTCCTTAGATCACATGATCATAGTACAGGCCTTAAAGGTACAAACTCATTTAACATGACTCAGAACCAAAACAATAAAACAACATTTAAATAGACCACTTATCTCCTTAGATCACATGATCATAGTACAGGCCTTAAAGGTACAGCCTCATTTAACATGACTCAGAACCAAAACAATAAAACAACATTTAAATAGACCACTTATCTCCTTAGATCACATGATCATAGTACAGGCCTTAAAGGTACAAACTCATTTAACATGACTCAGAACCAAAACAATAAAACAACATTTAAATAGACCACTTATCTCCTTAGATCACATGATCATAGTACAGGCCTTAAAGGTACAAACTCATTTAACATGACTCAGAACCAAAACAATAAAACAACATTTAAATAGACCACTTATCTCCTTAGATCACATGATCATAGTACAGGCCTTAAAGGTACAAACTCATTTAACATGACTCAGAACCCAAACAATAAAACAACATTTAAAAAGGCCTCTTAACTCTTTAGATGACATGATCATAGTACAAACCTTAATGGTACAAACTCATTTAACATGACTACCAAAAAAATAAATAAAAAAACATTTAAATAGACCACGTATCTCCTTAGATCATATGATCATAGTACAGGCCTTAAAGGTACAAACTCATTTAACATGACTCAGAACCAAAACAATAAAACAACATTTAAATAGACCACTTATCTCCTTAGATCACATGATCATAGTACAGGCCTTAAAGGTACAAACTCATTTAACATGACTCAGAACCAAAACAATAAAACATTTAAATAGACCACTTATCTCCTTAGATCACATGATCATAGTACAGGCCTTAAAGGTACAAACTCATTTAACATGACTCAGAACCAAAACAATAAAACAACATTTAAATAGACCACTTATCTCCTTAGATCACATGATCATAGTACAGGCCTTAAAGGTACAAACTCATTTAACATGACTCAGAACCAAAACAATAAAACAACATTTAAATAGACCACTTATCTCCTTAGATCACATGATCATAGTACAGGCCTTAAAGGTACAAACTCATTTAACATGACTCAGAACCAAAACAATAAAACAACATTTAAATAGACCACTTATCTCCTTAGATCACATGATCATAGTACAGGCCTTAAAGGTACAAACTCATTTAACATGACTCAGAACCAAAACAATAAAACAACATTTAAATAGACCACTTATCTCCTTAGATCACATGATCATAGTACAGGCCTTAAAGGTACAAACTCATTTAACATGACTCAGAACCAAAACAATAAAACAACATTTAAATAGACCACTTATCTCCTTAGATCACATGATCATAGTACAGGCCTTAAAGGTACAAACTCATTTAACATGACTCAGAACCAAAACAATAAAACAACATTTAAATAGACCACTTATCTCCTTAGATCACATGATCATAGTACAGGCCTTAAAGGTACAAACTCATTTAACATGACTCAGAACCAAAACAATAAAACAACATTTAAATAGACCACTTATCTCCTTAGATCACATGATCATAGTACAGGCCTTAAAGGTACAAACTCATTTAACATGACTCAGAACCAAAACAATAAAACAACATTTAAATAGACCACTTATCTCCTTTGATCACATGATCATAGTACAGGCCTTAAAGGTACAAACTCATTTAACATGACTCAGAACCAAAACAATAAAACAACATTTAAATAGACCACTTATCTCCTTAGATCACATGACCATAGTACAGGCCTTAAAGGTACAAACTCATTTAACATGACTCAGAACCAAAACAATAAAACAACATTTAAATAGACCACGTATCTCCTTAGATCACATGATCATAGTACAGGCGTGAAAGGTACAAACTCATTTAACATGAATCAGAACCAAATCAATAAAACATTTAAATAGACCACTTATCTACTTAGATTACATGATCATAGTACAGGCCTTAAAGGTACAAACTCATTTAACATGCCTCAGAAACAAAATAATAAAACAACATTTAAAAAGACCACTTATCGCCTTAGATCACATGATCAAAGTACAGGCCTTAAAGGTACATTCGCATTTAACATGACCTGAAAAACATTAATAATAAAACAATGCTTAAAGGTATAGAATATTTTATCTTGAAGCATACATGATCAAACATAATTGTATTGATATATCACCTGTCTTAAAGGTAGAAATTCATTTAACATGACTCAAACCAAAACAATAAAACAACATTTAAATAGACCACTTATCTTCTTAGATCACATGATCATAGTACAAGCCTTAAAGGTACAAACTCATTTAACATGACTCAGAACCAAAACAATAAAACAACATTTAAATAGACCACTTATCTCCTTAGATCACATGATCATAGTACAGGCCTTAAAGGTACAAACTCATTTAACATGACTCAGAACCAAAACAATAAAACAACATTTAAATAGACCACTTATCTCCTTAGATCACATGATCATAGTACAGGCCTTAAAGGTACAAACTCATTTAACATGACTCAGAACCAAAACAATAAAACAGCATTTAAATAGACCACTTATCTCCTTAGATCACATGATCATAGTACAGGCCTTAAAGGTACAAACTCATTTAACATGACTCAGAACCAAAAAAAAAAAACAACATTTAAATAGACCACTTATCTCCATAGATCACATGATCATAGTAAAGACCTTAAAGGTACAATCTCATTTCACATGACTCAGAACAAAAACAATAAAACAACCTTTAAAGAGACCACTTATTTACTTACATCACATGATCATAGTACAGGCCTTAAAGGTACAAACTCATTTAACATGACTCAGAACCAAATCAATAAAATAACATTTAAATAGACCACTTATCTCCTTAGATCACATGATCATAGTACAGGCCTTAAAGGTACAAACTCATTTAACATGACTCAGAACCAAAACAATAAAACAGCATTTAAATAGACCACTTATCTCCTTAGATCACATGATCATAGTACAGGCCTTAAAGGTAGAAACTCATTTAACATGACTCAGAAACAAAACAACAAACAACATTTAAATAGACCACTTATCTCCTTAGATCACATGATCATAGTACAGGCCTTAAAGGTACAAACTCATTTAACATGACTCAGAACCAAAAAAATAAAACAACATTTAAATAGACCACTTATCCCTTAGATCACATGATCATACTACAGGCCTTAAAGGTACAAACTCATTTAGCATGACTCATAACCAAAACAATAAAACAACATTTAAATAGAGCACTTATCTCTTTAGATCACATGATCATAGTACAAGCCTTAAAGGTCCAAACTCATTTAACCTGACTCATAACAAAAACACTAAAACAACATTTAAATAGAACTTTTATCTCCTTAGATGATATAATCATAGTACAGGCCTTAAAGGTACAAACTCATTTAACATGACTCAGAACCCAAACAATAAAACAACATTTAAAAAGGCCTCTTAACTGTTTAGATGACATGATCATAGTACAAACCTTAATGGTACAAACTCATTTAACACGAATCAGAACCAAATCAATAAAACGTTTAAATAGACCACTTATCTCCTTAGATTACATGATCATAGTACAGGCCTTAAAGGTACAAACTCATTTAACATGCCTCAGAACCAAAACAATAAAACAACATTTAAAAAGACCACTTATCGCCTTAGATCACATGATCATAGTACAGGCCTTAAAGGTACATTTAACTCCCAGTGGGTGTGCCTTTAAAATGAACTTATTACCTTAGATTTCTAACAGTCATCATATAGTACAGTTGTGTGATTATTAATGTAAATATGAACAAACAACATTTAAAAAGTCCACTTATCTCCTTAGATCGCATAATCATAGTACAGGCCTTAAAGGTACAAACTCATTTAACATGACTTAGAACCCAAACAGTAAAACAACATTTAGAAAGACCACTTATCTCCTTAGATCGCATGATCATAGTACAGGCTGTAATGGTATGAACTCATTTAACATGACTCAGAACCCAAAAATTAAATAACATTTAAATAGACCACTTATCTCCTTAGATCGCATAATCATAGTGGAGGCCTTAAAGGTACAACCTCATTTAACATGACTTAGAACCAAAATAATTAAACTGCATTAAAACAGACCACTTATCTCCTTTGATCACATGATCATAGTACAGACCTTAGAGGTCCTAACTCATTTAACATGACTCACAACAAAAAAATAAATAAATAAAACAACATTTAAACAGACCACTTATCTCCCTAGATTACATGATCATAGTGCAGGCCTAAAAGGTACAAATTCATATAACATGACTCAGAACCAAAACAATAAAACAACACTTAAATAGACCACTAATCGCCTTAGATCACATGATCATATTACAGGCCTTAAAAGTACAAACTCATTTAACATGACTCAGAACCAAAACAATAAAACAACATTTAAATAGACCACTTATCTCGTTAGATCACATGATCATCGTACAGGCCTTAAAGGTACATTCTCATTTAACATGACTCATAACCAAATCAATAAAATAACATATAAATAGATGACTTATCTCCTTAGATAACATGATCATATTACAGGCCTTAAAGGTACAAACTCATTTAACATGACTCAGAACCAAAACAATAAAACAGCATTTAAATAGACCACTTATCTCCTTAGATCACATGATCATAGTACAGGCCTTAAAGGTACAAACTCATTTAACATGACTCAGAACCAAAACAATAAAACAACATTTAAATAGACCACTTATCTCCTTAGATCACATGATCATAGTACAGGCCTTAAAGATACAAACTCATTTCACATGACTCAGAACCAAAACAGTAAAACAGCATTTAAATAGACCACTTATCTCCGTAATTCACATGATCATAGTACATGCCTTAGAGGTACAAACTCATTTAACATGACTCACAACAACAACAAAAAATAAATAAAACAGCACTTAAATAGACAGCTTATCTCCTTAGATCATATGATCATAGTACAGGCCTTAAAGGTACAAATTCATATAACATGACTCAGAACCAAAACAATAAAACAACACTTAAATAGACAGCTTATCTCCTTAGATCATATGATCATAGTACAGGCCTTAAAGATACAAACTCATTTAGCATGACTCAGATCCAAATTAATAAAAATTATAAATTGACCACTTATCTCCTTAGATCACATGATCATAGTACAGGCTTTAAAGGTACAAACACATTTAACATGACTCAGAACCAAAACAACAAAACAAGATTTAAATAGAGCATCTATATCCTTAGACCACATGATCATTGTAAAGGCCTTAAAGGTAGAAACTCATTTAACCCATAACAGCTGAGTGACATCTCCAGTTACCTCCTACTGCACCTCTAGGCGTCAAATATTGCCTGCTAATATTTTCATTAATAATTCCAAAACAATGCTACCTACAAGGTATCAGAATATTTTATCTTGAAGCATATATGATGGCAAACATAGTTGTATTGATATATCACCTCTGTCAATTAGTACTTGTTAAAACTGTAAGGTGATAACTTAATTTTAAAGGAGTTAAAGGTACACACTCAAAAGAGCTCTACTGGAGGGAATGAGATAACATGATTCAAAACCAAAACAATAAAACAACATTTTAAATAGACCAATTATATCCTTAGATCGCATGATTATAGTACAGGACTTAAATATACAAACTCATTTAACATGACTCAGAACCAAAACAATAAAACAACATTTAAATAGACCACTTATCTCCTTGGATCACATGATCATAGTACAGGCCTTAAAGGTACAAACTCATTTAACATGACTCAGAACCAAAACAATAAAACAGCATTTAAATAGACCACTTATCTCCTTAGATCACATGATCATAGTACAGGCCTTAAAGGTACAAACTCATTTAACATGACTCAGAACCAAAACAATAAAACAGCATTTAAATAGACCACTTATCTCCTTAGATCACATGATCATAGTACAGGCCTTAAAGGTACAAACTCATTTAACATGACTCAGAACAAAAAAATAAAACAACATTTAAATAGACCACTTATCTCCATAGATCACATGATCATAGTAAAGGCCTTAAAGGTACAAACTCATTTAACATGACTCAGAACCAAAACAATAAAACAAAATTTAAATAGACCAGTTATCTCCTTACATCACATGATCATAGTACAGGTCTTAAATGTACAAACTCATATAACATGACTCAGAACCAAAACAATAAAACTAAATTATAAAAAGACCACTTATCCCCTTTGATCACATGATCATACTACAGGCCTTAAAGGTACAAACTCATTTAACATGACTCATAACCAAAACAATGAAACAGCATTTAAATAGACCACTTATCTCCTTTGCTGATATGATCATAGTACAGACTTTAAAGGTACAAACTCGTTTAACATGACTCAGAACTAAAAATATAAAACAACATTTAAATAGACCACTTATCTCCATAGATCACATGATCATAGTAAAGACCTTAAAGGTACAATCTCATTTCACATGACTCAGAACAAAAACAATAAAACAACATTTAAATAGGCCACTTATCTCCTTAGATCGCATGATCATAGTACAGGCCTTAGCGCTACAAACTCATTTAACATGACTGAAAATCCAAACAATAAAACATTTAAATAGACCACTTATCTCCTTAGATCGCATGATCATAGTACAGGCCTTAAAGCTACAAACTAATTTAACAGGACTGACAATCCAAACAATAAAACATTTAAATAGACCACTTATCTCCTTAGATCGCATGATCATAGTCCAGGCCTTAAAGGTACAAACTCATTTAACATGACTCAGAACTCAAACAACAAAACATTTAAATAGACGACTTATCTCCTTAGATCGCATGATCATAGTCCAGGCCTTAAAGGTACAAACTCATTTAACATGACTCAGAAACAAAACAACAAACAACATTTAAAAAGACCACTTATCTCCTTAGATCGCATAATCATAGTACAGGCCTTAAAGGTACAAACTCATTTAACATGACTTAGAACCCAAACAGTAAAACAACATTTAAATAGACCACTTATCTCCTTAGATCGCATGATCATAGTACAGGCTTTAATGGTACAAACTCATTTAACATGACTCAGAACCCAAACAATAAATAACATTTAAATAGACCACTTATCTCCTTAGATCGCATGATCATAGTACAGGCCTTAAAGGTACAAACACATTTAACATGACTCAGAATGAAAACAATAAAACATGATTTAAATAGACCACATAACTCCTTAGATCACACAATTGTAGTACAGTCCTTAAAGGTAGAAATTCATTTAACATGACTCAAACCAAAACAATAAAACAACATTTAAATAGACCACTTATCTTCTTAGATCACATGATCATAGTACAAGCCTTAAAGGTACAAACCCAATAAACATGACTCAGAACCAAAACAATAAAACAGCATTTAAATAGATGACTTATCTCCTTAGATCACATGATCGTAGTATAGGCCTTATAGGTACAAACTCATTTAACATGATTTAGAACCATATAAATAAAGCATATGAATAGGCCACTTATATCCTTAGATCATGTGATAATAGTGCATGGCATAAAAGTACAAACTTGTTTAACTTTACTCAGAACAAAAGCAATAAAACAGAATTTAAATAGACCACTTATCTGCTTACATCACATCACCATAGTACAGGCCTTAAAGGTACAAACTCATTTAACATGACTCAGAACCAAAACAATAAAACAGCATTTAAATAGACCACTTATCTCCTTAGATCACATGATCATAGTACAGGCCTTAAAGGTACAAACTCATTTAACATGACTCAGAACCAAAACAATAAAACAAAATTTAAATAGACCACTTATCTCCTTTGATCACATGATCATAGTACAGGCCTTAATAGTACAAACTCATTTAACATGACTCTCAAAAAAAAAAATAAAAAATAAAATAAAACAACATTTAAACAGACCACTTATCTCCTTAGATCACATGATCACAGTGCAGGCCTTAAAGGTACAAACTCATTTAACATGACTCCGAACCAAAACAATAAAACAACATTTAAATAGACCACTTATCTCGTTAGATCACATGATCATAGTGCAGGCCTTAAAGGTACAACCAAATTTAATTTGACTCAAAACCAAAACAATAAAACAACATTTTAAATAGACCAATTATATCCTTAGATTGCATGATCATTGTACAGGCTTTAAATGTACAAACTCATTTAACATGACTCAGAACCAAAATATAAAACAACATTTAAAAAGACCACTTATCTCTTTAGATCACATGATCATAGTACAGGCCTTAAATGTACAAACTAATTTAACATGACTCAGAACTCAAACAACAAAACAATTAAATAGATAACTTATCTCTTTAGATAGCATGATCATAGTCCAGGCCTTAAAGGTACAAACTCATTTAACATGACTCAGAAACAAAACAACAATCAACATTTAATAAATCCACTAATCTCCTTAGATCGCATGATCATAGTACAGGCCTTAAAGGTACAAACTCATTTAACATGACTTAGACAACAAACAGTAAAACAACGTTTAGATAGACCACTTATCTCTTTAGATCGCATGATCATAGTACAGACTGTAATGGTACGAACTCATTTAACATGACTCAGAACCCAAACAATAAATAACATTTAAATAGACCACTTATCTCCTTAGATCGCATGATCATAGTACAGGCCTTAAAACTACAAACTCATTTAACATGACTCAGAACAAAAACAATAAAAAAAATTTAAATAGACCACTTATCTCCTTAGATCACATGACCATAGTACAGGCTTTAAAGTGACAAACTCATTTAACATGACTCAGAACCCAAACATTAAAACATCATTATATAGACCACTTACCTCCTTAGATCTCATGATCATAGTACAGGCCTTAAAGCTACAAACTCATTTAACATTACTGAAAATCCAAACAATAAAACATTTAAATAGACCACTTATCTCCTTAGATCGCATGATCATAGTACAGGCCTTAAAGACACAAACTCATTTAACATGACTCAGAACCAAAACAGAAAAAAATCTAAATAGACCACTTATCTCCTTAGCTCGCATGGTCATGGTACATGTCTCAAAGGTACAAACGCATTTAACATGAGCCAGAACCAAAACAGTAAAACAGCATTTAAATACACCACGTATCTGCTAAGGTCACATGATCATAGTACAGGCCTTAAGGGTACAAACACATTTAATGTGACTCAGAACCAAAACAATAAAACAGCATTTAAATAGACCACTTATCTCCTTAGCTCACTAGATCATAGTGCAGGCCTTAAAGATACAAACTCATTTCACATGACTCAGAACCAAAACGGTAAAACAGCATTTAAATAGACCACTTATCTCCGTAATTCACATGATCATAGTACATGCCTTAGAGGTACAAACTCATTTAACATGACTCACAACAAAAAAAAAAATAAAACAACATTTAAATAGGAAAAACTACCCAGTCCGCGTCACGGACTCTCCAATAAGTGTACAAGCACCTCTAATTAGACAAATATTTATTCCATATACAAACAGCAAAACGAAGCAACTTGTGCTCCCATCTTTGCCAACCTGGTCCTGCTGGATTGGGAGCAGTCCTCTTTATTTCCTAGTGATTTCTTTAAGAGTGTGAAACATTATTTGAGATTTCTGGATGACATTTATATTTTATGGGATGATAGTGCAGAAAAATTAGCCACATTCTTACAATTTTTAAACAATACAAGTGAATATCTTAAATTTACATATACCTATAACATCGAAGGTATAGCATATCTGGATACCTTCATTTATAAGCAGGATGACCTTTTTCATTCTAGGATACACAGAAAGAAGACCTTTACTAATGATTATTTGGAATACAGTAGTTGTCATCCGCTTAATATGAAACATAATATATACAAAGGGCAGATCATACAGGCTGCCCGTATAACTTCAGATGGAAAGTTACTGGCAGAGGAAATAGAATTTATTACTAATTTATTTTTAGAGAGAGGCTATCCATTAAAAATATTAACAGAAATTGGACAATATGTAATTTAAGAATGGGATAATAAATACAAACCACTGTTAGGAACAGGATTTGAAACTAAGCATTTGATGAAATTGGGCATGAATTGTGAAAATGTGACAACTTGCCATCAAAGATCTTTAATATTATTATATAGTCCAGTTGTTGACAAGATAGTTAAAATAATTTAAAAATGTTGGTATTTGATTTCCCATGATTCCAAGTTAGTGGAAGTAATGGGGAATAAACCAAGGATTGTTTACAAAATAGGAAGGAACATAAAGAACTTATTGGTTCCCAAGACAGTGAGTGGAAATAAAAGATTGGGTAATTTTTCCCATACCTTAAAATGTGGAACATGCAATTAATGTAAGTATATATTAGAAGAAAAGAATTTGATCATCCAGAATGAATCACAGTCATTAGTTAAATTTAAATATGGGAATTGTAGAACAAAAATGCTCATTTATTTGGCCAAATGTTGTGAATGTACAGGTTTCTATATTGGCAAAACGGAGCGATGTCTTAGCGTATATATAATCACACCCACTGTATTAAGCAGAAAGATCTTACAAATGCCTTATATAGGCATATAGAAAAGATGGGTGAAAGACACAAGTTCCAATTTGCCATTTTGGAAATTATTACAGTGGACCCAAGAGGTGGTGATTACAAATCTTTATTGAGTTTCAAGGAGGTTTGGTGGCAACTTTATTTAGATGCCACCACTCCACCAGGACTCAATGAATATATTTAATGTAAACCTATTTTGAAGAAGAATTAAACATCTGTTGATTAGGGAGCTAATAGGGATGCATGTGCTTATATATATATATATATACAACATCACGATATATATATATATATATATATATATATATATATATATATATATATATATATATATATCTAGGGGAGGTTACAAGCTTCTATTTCTGTCTGTACGTTTAGGTATTTGGAACCACACACAATTTATGTGCGACTTTTTATATGTGATTTTTTTATATGTGATTTTTTAATATGTGATTTTTATGTCATGCATTAAGATAGAGGCTATGCTTTCATTTAAGTGGTATTTATTTAGGTTGTTCATATGTATTTCACATCAGATACTTTTTATTATTCATAGGTATTTAGTAGTAAAGTATATAATACTACACATTTTAAGGTGATGTGTATAAATTTGATATACCATAGTATTCAATAGTATTTATAAGAGACATTTACTTACCTCAGTCCAATGCTCTTTTCTTTTCTTTTATTACAAGTTAGTTATATAATTTTAAACAGTTTTATGTAGCAGGTTATGAGTTATTAACAGACAAGCAGTATTGGGCGGTATGTAAAGGAAATGTTTACATGTACGGTTATACAAAGGATACATTGTTGGTGCTTGTTACAGCTTTAAGAGGCGTGTTTTTGCAGTGGATACATAGTTTTACTTTGCATCCATTTTTTAAAATCAAATAAAACGCGAGATTTAGCACTAGGATGATGTTCTGATGAAGCCCACCATACGAGTGGGTGAAAGCGCTTAACTTGTTTTCATACATCTTTTTTGTACTGTCAGTTATTGGAGTTCTGTGCTGCTGTTCGTTTTGCTGTTTGTATATGGAATAAATATTTGTCTAATTAGAGGTGCTTGTACACTTATTGGAGAGTCCATGATGAGGACTGAACATTTAAATAGACCACTTATCTCCTTAGATCACATGATCATAGTGCAGGTCTTAAAGGTGCAAACTCATTTAACATGACTCAGAACCAAAACAATAAAACATTTAAATAGACCATTTATCTCTTTAGATCACATGATTACAGTACATGCCTTAAAGATACAAACTCATTTAACCTGACTCAAAAGAAAAACAATAAAACAACATTTAAGTAGACCACTTATCTCCTTAGATCACATGATCATAGTACTGGCCTTAAAGGTACAAACATGACTCAGAACCCATACAATACAACAACATTTGAATAGACCGCTTTTCTCATTAGAGCACTTGATCATAGTACAGGGCTTAAAGGTATAAACTCATTTAACATGACTCAGAAGCAAAACAGTAAAACAACATTTAAATAGACTACTTATTTCCTTAGATCGCATGATAATAGTAGAGGCCTTAAAGATACAAACTCATTTAACATGACTCCAAATTAAACAAAAATAAAACAATATTTAAATAGACCACTTATCCCTTAGATCGTATGATCACAGTACAGGCCTTAAAGGTACAAACACATTTAACATGACTCAGAGCCAAAACAAAAAAAAACAACATTTAAATAGCCCACTTATATCCTTAGATCGCATGGTCATAGTACAGGCCTTAAAGGTAGAAACTCACTTAACATGATTCAAAACCAAAACAATAAAACAACATTTAAATAGAACAATTATCTCCTTAGATCGCATGATCATAGTACAGGCCCTAATGGTAGAAACTCATTTAACATGACTCAGAACCAAAACAAAAAAAAACATTTAAATAGACCACTTATCTCCTTAGATCACTTGATCATAGTACAGGCCTTAAAGGTACAAATGCATTTAAAAGGACTCAGAACCAAAACAGTAAAACAACATTTAAATAGACCACTTGTCTCCTTAGATCGCATGATCATAGTAGAGGCCTTAAAGGTACAAACTCATTTAACATGACTTAGAAAGTACAGTTGTGTACACTTACCATAAATGTAGATGTTTGAGTGTATTCACTGTTGCAGTCATTACATTTGGGTAATCTGCTTGCAGGTTGCCCTCAGTCGGCCTGAATAACAAAGTCTTGGGTCGTGCGTCGGTTGCTGTCTCCTCTTCGATGACATCAGGTCATCAGGGGTATAAAACATGCAGCCGATGCCATTTTATTCAGTTTTTCTTGCCCCAGATGTCAGGTGCCCCCCAAATGGGGAGCAAAAATATATATATAAGTAAACAGTAAATATATAAATGCACTTTTAGAAACATAAACTTTACCTTCAACTAAAAGCAAATACACCACAGAGGCTTTTGAGTATAGTGAAGGAAAGAGAAAGTATAGAAAGGGGGATGGCGGGTGGGTAACCCGGACTGCAACAGTGAATACAGTTGAACATCTACATTTATGGTAAGTGTACACAACTGTACTATGTTCTTCGTGTTTCACTGTTGAAGTCATTACATTTCGGTAGAATCCCAAAGCTATGGATGGGAGGATGGAATTAAACAGCACTAGGAGTGGCTATAAGGCCCTGCAGGACTGCAGCGGCAAAGCCTGCCCTGGATTTGGAGAAGAGAGGTAAATGATAATGCTTTGTGAAGGTATGAACAGAGCTCCAAGTAGCAGCTTCTAGAATGTCTTTAGTTGGAACCCCTCTGAGAAAAGCTGCTGAGGTAGAGGCAGCCCTGGTGGAATGTGATCTGATCCCCTTGGGCACAGGTTTACCATGGTGCAAATAGCAGAAACAAATGCAGTGGCTTATCCATTTAGAAATTGTCTGCTTTGATATAGCCTTCCCCTCTGACTTTGCAGCAAATGCTACCAGTAGTTGCTCAGACTTTCTTAGAGATTTGGTCCTATTTAGGTAGAATCTTAGTTGTCTGTGTACAGCCAATCAATGCAGAATCCACTCCCCCTTGTTCTGCAGATTTGGGTAAAAAGTTGGCAGGTGAATGGTCTGGTTAATAGCCACACTGGATACCACCTTAGGCATAAAAGAAGGACTGGTCCTGAGGGACACCCTGTCCGGGTAAAATATAATAAAAGGCTCCACTGCTATGAGAGCCTGTAGTTCTGAGACCCTTCTTGCTGAAGTGATTGCCAAAAGAAAAGCTGTTTTCCAAGATAGAAATGTTATATCCGCAGTAGCTGCTGGTTGAAAAGGAGGCAGGGTGAGTTTTTCCAGCACAAAATTGAGGTCCCATTGAGGGGTTGGTGCTCTTCTGGGAGGCCTTAAATTTTTTGCCCCTCTAAGATACTGTTTAAGTAGAGGATGAGAAAAGAGGGGAGGCTCTGTATTGTAATGAGCCGAGATGGCAGAGGCATGGATTTTTATTGAAGAAAAAGATAGGCTCTTGTCAAGCATCTCAGTCAAATATTGTAAAATCTGAGGAATATTGGGCTTTGCTGTGTCTATTCCTTGTGCTTGATTCCAAGCACAGAATCTCTTCCATTTATCAGCATAAGATTTTCTAGTATTAGGCCTTCTGGCTTCCAAAATGACATCCATCACAGATTTACTGAGAGGTGTTGTTTGAATAATTAGTTGATTAGCCATGCTGCAAGATTCAGAGTTTGGAGCTGAGTGTGCATAATTTGACAGTTCTGCTGAGACAGTAGATGAGGTATTTGAGGCAAGTACCATGGAGGAAGGTGAGACACATTCCTTAGAAGTGGGTACCAGTGCTGGCGGGGCCAGTCTGGAGCAATTAGGATCATTTTTGGTTTTTCCTGTCTGACTTTTAGTAAGACCTTGGAGAGTAGAGGCAGAGGGGGAAAGGCATAGACTGATAGGTTTTTCCAACTGAAGGATAGAGCATCCACTTTCCATGCTTTTTTGTGATGAGTTCTTGTGCAGAATTTGTCCAACTGATAATTTTGGGGAGAGGCAAATAGATCCATGTCTGGGCTATCCCCATTTCTGTGTTATCATGCTAAAGATCTGTGAATCCAGTCTCCATTCGTGCGGGTCCATAAGATTTCTGCTTAGGTTGTCTGCCAGAGTATTTTGTTTTCCTGGTAGGAATTGAGCTTGAAGATGTTTTTGGTAAGTCAAGGCTGTGTTCCACAAAGCCATGGCTAGTCTGCAAAGGGGGTAGGAATGTGTACACCCCTGCTTGTTTATGTACCACATAACTGTGGTGTTGTCCGTCTTTATCAGTAGCTTTCCTGGATGAAGTAAGTCCTTGAAGGCTGTCAGAGCATTCTGAACCGCTAGCATCTCTTTCTGGTTGATATGCAGATGCATTTGGTTTGGGCTCCATTTGCTCTGAATGCATCTCCCTGCCACGTGGGCCCCCAAGCATAGTCTGATGCATCTGTAGTTAGGATTTAGGTGGCAGGGGATAGAATGAATGACAGTCCCTTGTTTTGGTGACATGTCTCTGCCCACCAAAGAAACTCCTGTTGTAGGCAGGGAATGAGAGGAATCATTGTTTCCAGGCTGTGACAATGTTGACTCCATAGACTTTTTAGGTACCATTGAAGTTTCCTCATATGCAGTCTCACATATGGAATTAGTAGAATGCAGGATACCATGAACCCCAAAGCCTGCAGAATTTGTCTTGCTGATAACTGGGTTTTTGTTGCCATTTGTTTGAAGTATGCAGTCAGTTGCCTTTGTCTGGCATGAGGTAAGCCATCTGGGCAGTTGTATTCAAGCTTGCACCCAGGAATGTAATTATTTGAGAGGGTACCAGTTGTGATTTATTTTCATTTATGGTGTACCCTAGGCATGCTAGAAGCCTTTTTACAAACGTCAGATGTTGAAGAAGAGTGTTCTTGTCCTCTGCTTGAATGAGACAATCGTCCAGATAAGGATAAATTTAAATGCTTCTTTGTCTGCAGAATGCAATTACTGGTGCCAAGCACTTTGTAAAGACCCTGGGCACAGTAGATAAGCCAAAGGACAGTGCAGAGAATTGGTAATGCAAAAAACCTGCTTTGAAGCGGAGGTATCTTCTGCATGATTCCCTTATTGGGATATGCAGGTATACCTCTTTTAAGTCTAGAGTTACTAACCAAGCATTCCTGCCTAGCATAGGCAGTAGCTGTTGTAAAGTCAGCATTTTGAATTTTGGAATGTCCAGGAACGTGTTCAGAATCGATAAGTCCAGTATTGGACACCATGAATTGTCTCTTCTGGGTACCAGGAAAAGTCCTTTTCTGGAACCGGTTGAATAGCCCCCATATCCATGAGGAACCTGACTTGTTTCTGGGCCTCTGCCCACTGGTTTTGTGGCAGATCCCGCAATCTGTTTGGAATTGGCAACATATGGAAATGAAATCTGTACCCCTGGAATACTATGTTTAATACCCACTTGTCCTGGATAATTAACTGCCAATTTTGAGCATGAAGTGCTAGTTTTCCCCCCAAGGGGGCTGCCAAAAGATAAGTGCTTGGTGAAGGCAGAGGAAAGTCATTGAGACTGCTTACTATAGGGTTGTGCTTTGTTTCCTCCAGATTTGGAGGTGGAGGCACTCCATTGCTTTGACCTGCAAGAACCCTGTGAATGGTATCGGGAGCCTTTTGAGCACCTGGATTTGCCCTGAGTGGCTCTGTTGGACACAGGAAAGGACCAATTTTTAGTAGGCCAGTGCCTACTGAACCTGGGTGGCTGCACTTGCAAGAAATATTTTACAGTTTGCATAGATTTAGTTTTGTCTTCCATTTTCTTTAAAACCTCTTCTGCCTTATTACCAAATAGATTATCATGCTGCAAAGGGGCATCCAACAATTTAGCTTTAACATGATCAGGCAGATTTTGCTCCTTGAGCCAGGTATGCCTTCTAATCATAGATCCAGTAACGGCGGCCCTACAAGAGGCTTCCAAGGAATCAAAACCACATTGCAAAGTATGCTTTCCAACCTGTTCTGCTGAACGCAATAATTCCTGTAACTCTATTTTCCACACAATCAGAAATCAACATAATTGTTTGTTTCAATAAGCCCATAACATGCTGTTGATATTTAAGCATATGAAACTGGCAGTTTAAAGCTCTGATTGCCAAGGTTGCAGACGTATAAACCTTCTTACCCCATCTATCCAGCGCCCTGGAATCTCTATCAGAAGGGGTAGAATTTTTGGCTGTAGAGGCCTTTACACCCTTGGGACCCTGAGAAATAGTCTCAGGATCAGCAGCAGAATTTTTGAAAAGAAATTTGTGGGAGTCAGGAACCCTGTAATATCTGTCTGGCTTACTAGGAGCCGGAGGTAGGGAATCAGGAGCCATGCTTGATTCCAAGAACACATCATCCACAATGTCTAATACAGGAGGTATTGCCAAAGGCCTATGCTGAGGAAGAAGAAGGAAATCCCTAAGCCTCTTTTTGATTCAGATAAGTCCTGACTCTCCCAGTGAAAATGTTCCCTTAAAGTATGCAAAGTCTCTCCAAAAGAATAATCTTCAGGAGGAGATGCAGATGGGATGGATTCCTCTGCATCAGAATCCTCATAGGGTGGACTAAAAAAATCCTGATCAGAAGAGGAATCAGAAGAAATGGAAACCTGATTTGAAAATTCATAATCAGTGCCTAGCCTAGGCCTATTAGCAGGGGGGGGGGGTTGGGAACCCCTGATCAAGGTAAGTAAATCCTCAGCCATTTTGATCATCTGCTTTTTAGGCATAGGGGCCTGAGCACGTGGCTCATGCATTGGTTTTTTAGACATAGAAGTTGTTTTTGACCTTGTTTTTGTTGCTGGCATCAGTTTAATATAAAAATGTTGAGGCCTGAAAACACCTTCAGAAGCCGGTGCCTGATCAACGGCTCCAGACCCATGCAAGGGAGAGACATCCACGGGTTCAATACTCTGAGACTCTCGCGGTATACTGGACTCTGAATGGGTCTCGGTAGAGGCCTGCAACTCAAAAGTAGCAGGTATCAGGGGCTGCGAAGGCACCTCACTGAGTACCAGTGAAATGACGACTAGCTTAGGAGAAGCTTCATCGTCGGTTTTGGACCTTGACGGTCTGTCTCTGTCTTTTTCTTTGCATTTTTTATGAACTCCCGTAGTCGGATTGCTAACCGACGACATTTCAGGATAATTAAATCTTGAACCAAAATATTTAGAAGCAAAAATATACCGACGCTTAATAGTGCATTGGTTAAATCTAGCACAACATTGACAGCAAGGCACATTGTGCTCAGGGCCTAGGCAAGGAATACAATACAAATGAAAATCCTTATGAGGTATTTGCTTCCCACAAGTAATGCAATTATTAAATTTTACTGACATCGGTAAGGAGCAAGAAAAAGGCTCCTCAATGGGGTACTTAGCGTTAGTTTGAAGACTTCGGTTCTGAAACTCGAATACGAAAATTTCAGGAGTCGGCCGACCAGCACTTGCAAACTGCTTCTGCTTCGGGCACCACTCGGCAAGAAAGAATGAATAAAATGGCATCGGCTGCATGTTTTATACCCCTGATGACCTGATGTCATGGAAGAGGAGACACCAACTGACGCAGGACCCAAAACTTTGTTATTCGGGCTGACTGAGTGCAACCTGCCAGCAGATTACCAAAATGTAATGAACGCAACAGTGAAACACAAAGAACATCCCAAACAGTAAAACAACATTTAAACAGACCACTTATCTCTTTAGATCGCATGATCATTGTACAGGCCATAAAGGTATGAACTCATTTAGCATGACTCAGAACCCAAACAATAAACAACATTTAAATAGACAACTTATTTCCTTAGATCGCATGATCATAGTACAGGCCTTAAAGACACAAAGTAATTTCACATGACTCAGAACCAAAACAATTAAACAAAACTTAAATAGACCACTCATCTGCTTAGATCACATGATCATAGCAAAGGCATGAAAGGTACAAACTCATTTAACATGATTCAGAGCCAAAACAATAAAACATTTAAATAAACCACTTATCTACTTACATCACATGATCAAAGTACAGGCCTTAAAGGTACAAACTCCTTTAACATGACTCAGAATGAAAGCAATAAAATAACACTTAAATAGACCAATTATCTCCTTAGAGTACATGATCATAGTACAGGCCTTAAGGGTACAAACTCATTTACTATGAATTAGAACCAACACAATGAAACATTTAAATAGACCAGTTTTCTCCTTAGATCACATGATCATATAACAGGCCATAAAGGTAGAAACTCATTTAACATGACTCAAAACCAAAACAAAAAAACATTTAAATAGACCACTTATCTTCTTAGATCACATGATCATAATACATGCCTTAAAGGTACAAACTCATTTAACATGACTCAGAATCAAAATAATAAAACAGCATTTAAATAGACCACTTATCTCGTTGGATCACATGATCATAGTACAGGCCTTAAAGGTACATTCTTATTTAACATGACTCATAGCCAAAACAATAAAACAGCATTAAAATAAACCACTTATCTCCTTTGCTCACATGATCATAGTACAGGCATTAAAGGTACAAACTCATTTAACATGACTCAGAACCTTATCTCCGTAGATCACATGATCAGAGTAAAGGCCTTAATGGTACAAATTCATTTCACGTGAATCAGAACAAAAACAATAAAACAACACTTAATAGGCCACATACTTATATCACATGATCATAGTACAGACATTAAAGGTACAAACTCATTTAACATGACTCAGAACCAAATCAATAAAATAACATTTAAATAGACCACTTATCTCCTTAGATCACATGATCATAGTACAAGCCTTAAAGGTATAAACTCATTTAATATGAATTAGAAGCAAAACAATAAAACATTTAAAAAGACCACTTATCTCCTTAGATCACACAATCATATTACAGGACCTAAATGTACAAACTCATTTAACATAACTCAGAATCAAAACAGAAAAACAAAATTTAAATAGACCAGTTATCTACTTACATCACATGATCATACTATAGGCCATAAAGGTGCAAACTAATTTAACATGACTCAGAACCAAAACAATAAAACAGCATTTAAATAGACCACTTATCACATTGGCTCACATGATCATAGTACAGGCCTTAAAAGTACAAACTCATTTAACATGACTCCAAAGGAAAAAAAAAACAACATTTAAAAAGACCACTTATCTCGTTAGATCATATGATCATAGTACAGGGCTTAAAGGTACAAACTCATTTAACATCAATCAGAACCAAAAAAAAAAAAAAACAACATTTAAATAGACCACTTATATCCTTAGCTCGCATGATCATAGTACAGGCCTTAAAGTTAGAAACTAATTTAACATGATTTAAAACCAAAACAATAAAACAACATTTAAATAGAACAATTATCTCCTTAGATCGTATGATCATAGTACAGGCCTTAAAGGTAGAAACTCATTTAACATGACTCAGAACCAAAACAAAAAAAAAACTTTTAAACATACCACTTATCTACTTAGATCACATGATCACAGTGAAGGCCTTAAAGGTACAAACTCATTTAACATGACTCAGAACCAAAACAATAAAACAACATTTAAATAGACCACTAATCGCCTTAGATCACATGATCATATTACAGGCCTTAAAAGTACAACCAAATCTAATTTGACTCAAAACCAAAACAATAAAACAACATTTAAAAAGGCAAGTTATCTCCTGAAATCACATGATCATAAGACATGTCTTAAAGGTACAAACTCATTTTACGTGACTCAGAACCAAAACAATAAAATAAAATATAAATTGACCACTTATCTCCATAGATCACATGATCATAGTACAAGCCTTAAAGTTAGAAACTCATTTAACATGACTCAGAACCAAAACAACAAAACAAGATTTAAAAGACCACTTATATCCTTAGATCGCATGATCATGGTAAAGGCCTTAAAGGTAGAAACTCATTTAACATGATTTAAAACCAAAACAATAAAACAACATTTTAAATAGACCATTTATCTACTTAGATTGCATGATCATAGAACAGGCATTAAATGTACAAACTCATTTAACATGACTGAGAACCAAAACAAAAAAACAACATATAAATAGACAACTTATCTCCTTAGATTGCATGATCATAGTCCAGGCCGTAAACATACAAACTCATTTAAAATGACTCAGAAACAAAACAACAAACAACATTTAAATAGACCACTTATCTCCTTAGATTGCATGATCATAGTACAGGCCTTAAAGGTATCATTAGACTAAACA
>NC_056749.1:780598743-780627822 GCF_019279795.1 Protopterus annectens | reverse complement strand
ATTATTCCTTAAAAACAATCATTAACATACAACCCCTAAAAAAATATACAAACTCATTTAATATAACTCAGAACCAAAACAATAAAACAACATTTAAATAGACCACTTATCTCCTTAGATCGCATGATCATAGTACAGGCCTTAAAGGTATGAACTCATTTAACATTACTCAAAACCCAAACAATAAAACAACATTTAAATAGAGAACTTATCTACTTAGATCACATGATCATAGTACAGGCCTTAAAGGTACAAACTAATTTAACATAACTCAGAACCCAAACAATAAAACAACTTTTAAATAGACCACTTATCTCTTTAAATCAAATTATTACAGTAAAGGCCGTAGAGGTACAAACTCATTTAACCTGACTCAGAACTAGAACAAAGATAATAAAATAACATTTAAAATGGCAAGTTATCTCCTTAGATCACATGATCATAGTACAGGTCTTAAAGGTAGAAACTCATTTAACATGATTCCAAACCAAAAGAATAAAAAAAATTTAAATAGACCAATTATCTACTTAGATCACATGATCGTAGCACAAGCCTTAAAGGTAGAAACTCATTTAAAATGACTCTGAACCAAATCAATAAAATAACTTTTAAATAGACCACTTAATCTTTAGATAGAAAGATCATAGTACGAGCCTTAAATGTACAAACTTATTAAACATGACTCAGAACCAAAAGAATAAAAGAACATTTAAATAGACCAATTATCTACTTAGATCACATGATCGTAGCACAAGCCTTAAAGGTAGAAACTCATTTAAAATGACTCAGAACCAAAACAATAAAACAAAATTTAAATAGACCTTTTATCTCCTTAGATAGAAAGATCATAGTACGAGCCTTAAATGTACAAACTTATTAAACATGACTCAGAACCAAAACAATAAAACAACATTTAAATAGACCACTTATCTCCTTAGATCACATGATCATAGTACAGGCCTTAAAGGTACAAACTCATTTAACATGACTCAGTACCAAAACAATAAAACAGCATTTAAAAAGACCACTTATCTTCTTAGTTCACATGATCTCAGCACAGGCGTTAAAGTTGCAAACTCATTTAACATAACTCAGAACCAAAAAAATAAAATAACATTTAAATAGACCACTTATCTCCTTAGATCACATGATCATAGTACAGGCCATAAAGGTACAAACTCATTTAACATGACTCAGAACCAAAACAATAAAACAACATTTAAAAAGACCACTTATCTCCTTAGATCAAATGATCATATCACAGGCTTTAAATGTACAAACTCATTTAACATTACTCAGAACCAAAACAATAAAACAAATTTTAAATAGACCACTTATTCCCTTAGATCACATGATCATACTACAGGCCTTAAAGGTACAAACTCATTTAGCATGACTCAGAACCAAAACAATAAAACAACATTTAAATAGACCACTTATCTCCTTAGATTGCATGATCATAGTACAGGCCTTAAAGGTACAAACCCATTTACATTGACTCAGAACCAAAATAATAAAACAACATTTAAAAAGACCACTTATCTCCATAGATCACATGATCATAGTACAGGCCTTAAAGGTATAAACTCATTTAACATGACTCAGAACCAAAACAATAAAACAACATTTAAATAGACCACTTATCTCCTTAGATCACATGATCATAGTACAGGTCTTAAAGGTACAAACTCATTTAACATGACTCAGAACCCAAACAAAAAAAATCAACACTTAAATATACCACATATCTCCTTAGATTGCAGGATCATAGTACAGGCCGTAAAGGTATAAACTCATTTAACACGAATCAGTACCAAAACAGTAAAACAAAAGTTAAATAGACCACTTATATCCTTAGATCACATGATCATAGTACAGACATTAAAAGTACAAACTCATTTAACATGACTCAGAACCAAAACATTAAAACAAAATTTAAATAGACCACTTATCTCCTTAGATCACGTGATCATAGTGCAAGCCTTAAAGGAACAAATTCATTTAACATGATTCAGAACCAAAACAATAAAACAATATATAAATAGACCACTTATCTCCTCAGATCACATGATCATAGTACAGGCCTTAAAGGTACAAACCCATTTAACATGACTCAGAACCAAAACAATAAAACAACATTTAAAAAGAACACTTATCTCCTTAGATTGCATGATCATAGTACAGTCCTTAAAGGTACAAACTCATTTGACATGACTCAGAACCAAAACAATAAAACAACATTTAAATAGACCACTTATCTCCTTTGACCACATGATTTTAGTACAGGCCTTAAAGGTGCAAACTCATTTAACATGACACAGAGCAAAAACAATAAAACAACATTAAATTAGACCACTTATCTCCTTAGATCACATGATTATAGTACAGGCCTTAAAGGTGCAAACTCATTTAAAATGACACAGAACAAAAACAATAAAACAACATTAAAATGGACCACTAATCTTCTGAGATCACATGATTGTCGTACAGGCCTTAAAGGTACACACTCACTAAACATGACTCAGAACCAAAACAATAAAACAACATTTAAATAGACCACTTATCTCCTTAGATCAGAGGATTATAGTACAGGCCTTAAAGGTATAAAATCATTTAACATGGCTCAGAACCAAAACAATAAAACAACATTTAAATAGACCACTTATCTCCTTAGATCACATGATCATAGTACAGGCCTTAAAGGTACAAACTTATTTAACATGACTCAGAACCAAAACAATCTTTCAACTTAAGCAATAAAACCATTCATTTCTCAGCTTGGCACTTGCTCAAAACTCATAGCAAGCACTTATAAACCCTAGCACTAGACCCCCCTATACTGTGCAGAAGGACATGGCTCTCTATTTGACCTTACCAGCCAATCAGTAAAACAGTTCACTGTACTTATCCAGGCATGTCCAAAGGGCAGTTTCTGGTGTACTTTCCAGTCTAACTGGTGAATCTGGGCATTTTGAGGCAATGTTGCACCTGCCTCATGTACAAAGACAACCCCCTCCTCCTACCACCAAACACTAATATATACGAGAGATGCACACCAGCACTACCAGGCTACAACTCATACCATACATTTCGGCCACAGAACCCAGACCGAAATACAAAAGGCGGGGGCGTATACATATTCATCAAGGATACCCACACTTCCGGGTTAGTGGCACAGCACAATGTTTCAGAGACCATCCATGTGCAACTAACAACGGACAAAACTGCAATTCAAATTATAGCTTGCTACAGATCACTCACCATGTCCTAGGACCCACATTCCATGTTTCTGGAAACACTGGGAAACATAAAGGTCCTACCAAACACCCTAATATTGGGTGATTTCAATTATGCAAACATTAACTGGAAGAACTACTCAAGTACTAACTCCCTTGCCCAAACTTTCCTAGAATTTATAAACTCAAACACCCTGGATCAACTGGTGAACACTCCCACCACAGGTGACAACATATTGGACCTGGTCATCCCCAACATGGCTGACCAGTGTTCCACACTGGAGGTCAATTCTTCACTGGTTAGATCTGACCATAAACAAATTGCTTTGGATATCCACATTCCTCCCCCACCCTCGGTAAAGGAAACCACTGTGAAAAACTTTTCAAAGGTAAGCTGCACGTTACTTTAGAGTGAGGTGGAACGTTTCAAAGCCCCCATGTTAAAAGATAATGCTGTCCAAGCTGCAAAATCCTTTGCTGATGCATTCTCTGGGCACCTATAAAAATGCATGGATCATGTTATCCAAAGCAAAACCAAGAATCACTCCTCCAAGAAAAGGAAACCAGTCTAGTGGACCCCTGCCATAGCTATACAACAGAAGGAGAAAACTAGTACAGAAAAGAGCAAAATCCCAAGAAGGGAAGACATCCTTGATCAGTATCAGCAAGAAACTATGATCCCTCATAAACTCATCCAAGGCTAGCTTCAAAAGTAAAATTGCCAAGGACTCCAAAAATAACCACAAGGCATTCTTTAGCTATGTCAAGAATCTAAGTGGCAATGCTCAGATCTGCTCGTAGTTAGTGCAGAATAGCACAAAAAACACTGAACAGACCAATATCACCAACAACCTGGCAGACAGGTTCAGTGCAAACTTCACCCCCTCTCACCCCCAAAAGGGCCTATAACCATATCAGAAGAATGTAGAGCCCCTGAAATCACAGACACTCTGGTTAAAACAGCCCTCTCCAAAGCCAAAAACCCAGTATCAGTGGGACCGGATGGTGTCTCAGGCTGCATCTTACACGAGCTCAAAGACAAACTAACCCCTCACCTAAAAACACTGTTCAAACTCAGCTTCTCCACAGGCTACATACCCATAGAGTGGCACACATCAATGGCTATTCCATTCCACAAAGGTGGAGCCACAACAGACCCCAGGAACTATCGCCGTATAAGTCTGACTAGCTTGGGCTGCAAGGCTATGGAGTGCATCATCATGGAACTCATTAACAGACATTGGGAACCTCCAAACACTGGACCCCACCCAGTTTGGCTTTGTTAAGGGCAGATCATGCCTCCTCCACCTGGTGGACTTCTTTGAGACAGTTACCCAGGCTGTAGACGAGGGAAAGGTGGTACACACACCCTACCTAGACTTTGCAAAGGCCTTTGACACCATTCCCCATTCTGGTATTATAGACAAGCTCACCAGCCTGAATATAAACCCCTATGTCACAAGATGGGTTGCCAAATGGCTCACGGACAGAACCCACATGGTGAGAGTTGCGGGAGCTAAGTATGACTCTAAACCGGTTAAAAGTGGTGTTCCCCAGGGCTCAGTGCTAGGACCCCTCCTGTTCAGCATAAACTTATCAGAAGTACATGCAAGCACAGGAGGACTATAGCTGACCAAGTTTGCAGACGACTGCAAACTAGGGGCTATAACTGACTTCTGACTGACACAGACATCCTTAAAGAGGGTCTCAATGAGATGGATACCTGGTGTCAAAATCATGGCTCAAGCTAAATGCCAAAAAGTGCATAGTCATCCCCTTTGGAAAAAGCAAAGTACCCACAAACTATCACATAGGTGTTAGTCCCATAAATATGGAAGATGTATTAAGGGAAGTAGATAGTAATCTCTCCTTTGATAATCGCATTGCCAAAGTGGTTAGAGAATCCTTCTGTGTGGCCCACTGTGTGCATCCAGATCAAAAGAGGTAATTGTGCCCCTCTACTCATAACTCATCAGACCCATCATAGAGTACAACGCCCATTTGGGATGTACCTTACAAGACACCTGCAAAAGCTGGAAAGATCACAGAAATCCTCACCAAGAGGATCACTGGTCTCAAACAGATGACCTATGCAGCTCGACGGAAGAAACTCCAGCTGTTATCGAATGCATACCGCCTACTCACAGGTGATCTCTGCCTGATATACAAGGCCATGTCCAACTCAGAATTGATGGACATGCTCCACCTAAAGAAAACCATATCCCCTGGAGCCACATGCTCAATGGACCTAAACCTCACCACAACAATAAATAAGACGTGCTGGAGGGATAGATTCCTATCCCCAAGACTTCCCATGCTTTGGAACAAGATTCCAATCTACATTAGGCCGAGCACCACACTAACACTCTTCAAGACAAACCTTGACGAGAGGATGGGAAACAGAAAATTTACCCCGGGGGTCACTTTAGTGGCTCTGTGGGACAGAGGCACAGGGAACAAATTTAAGGGGGCAGCGAAAGTCAACACATTCTGGCTAGGCTTATAAATGCCATCGGGCAAATAGCCTAGTACCTACCTATGAACCTATGAACCTATAATAAAACAACATTTAAATATCTCCTTAGATCACAGGATCATAGTACAGGCCTTAAAGGTACAAACTCATTTAACATGACTCAGAACCAAAACAATAAAACAACATTTAAATAGACAACTTATCTCCTTAGATCACATGATCATAGTACAGGTCTTAAACATACAAACTCATTATAAATGACCCAGAACCAAAACAATAAAACAAAATTTTAAATAGACCACTTATCTACATAGATCACATGATTATAGTACAGGCCTTGAAGGTACAAACTCATTTAACATGACTCAGAACCAAAACAATAAAACAACATTTAAATAGACCATTTATCTGCTTAAATCAAATAATCATAGTACAGGCCTTAAAGGAACAAACTCATTTAACATGCCTCAGAACCAAAATAAAAAAAAACAAGATTTAAATAGACCACTTATCTCCTATGATCACATGATCATAGTACAGGCCTTAAAGGTACAAACTCATTTAACATGACTCAGAACAAAGATAATAAACCATTTAAATTGACCACTTATCTCCTTAGATCACATGATCATGGTACAGCTCTTAAAGGTAAAAACTCATTTAACATGACTCAGAACCAAATCAATAAACAACATTTAAACAGACCACTTATCTCCTTAGATCACATGATCATAGTACAGCGCTCAAAGGTACAAACTCATTTAAAATGACTCAGAACCAAATCAATAAAACAAGATTTAAACAGACCACTTAATCTTTAGATAGAAAGATCATAGTACGAGCCTTAAATGTACAAACTTATTAAACATGACTCAGAACCAAAACCATAAAACAACATTTAAATAGACCAATTATCTCCTTAGATCACATGATCATAGTACAGCGCTCAAAGGTACAAACTCATTTAAAATGACTCAGAACCAAATCAATAAAACAAGATTTAAACAGACCACTTAATCTTTAGATAGAAAGATCATAGTACGAGCCTTAAATGTACAAACTTATTAAACATGACTCAGAACCAAAACCATAAAACAACATTTAAATAGACCAATTATCTCCTTAGATCACATGATCATAGTACAGCGCTCAAAGGTACAAACTCATTTAAAATGACTCAGAACCAAAACAATAAAACAACATTTAAAAAGACCACTTATCTCTTTAGATCACATGATCATAGTAGTGTCTTTAAAGGTGCAAACTCATTTAACATGACTCAGAACAAAAACAATAAAATGACATTTAAATAGACCACTTATCTCCTTAGATCACATGATCATAGTACAGGCCATAAAGGTACAAACTCATTTAACATGTCTCAGAACCCAAACAATAAAACAACATTTGAATAGACCACTTATCTCCTGAGATCATATGATCATAGTACAGGCCTTAAAAGTACAAACTCATTTAACATGACTCAGAAAAAAAACAATAGAACAAATTTTAAATAGATCACTTATCTCCTTAGATCACATGATCATAGTACAGGCCTTAAAGGTACAAACTCATTTAACATGACTCAGAACCAAAACAATAAAACAACATTTAAAAAGACCACTTATCTCCTTAGATTGCATGATCATAGTACAGGCCTTAAAGGTACAAACCCATTTACATTGACTCAGAACCAAAATAATAAAACAACATTTAAAAAGACCACTTATCTCCATAGATCACATGATCATAGTACAGGCCTTAAAGGTATAAACTCATTTAACATGACTCAGAACCAAAACAATAAAACAACATTTAAAGAGACCACTTATCTCCTTAGATCAGTTGATCATAGTACAGGTCTTAAAGGTACAAACTCATTTAACATGACTCAGAACCCAAACAAAAAAAATCAACACTTAAATATACCACATATCTCCTTAGATTGCAGGATCGCATTACATGCCCGTAAAGGTATAAACTCATTTAACACGAATCAGTACCAAAACAGTAAAACAAAAGTTAAATAGACCACTTATATCCTTAGATCACATGATCATAGTACAGACATTAAAAGTACAAACTCATTTAACATGACTCAGAACCAAAACATTAAAACAAAATTTAAATAGACCACTTATCTCCTTAGATCACGTGATCATAGTGCAAGCCTTAAAGGAACAAATTCATTTAACATGATTCAGAACCAAAACAATAAAACAATATATAAATAGACCACTTATCTCCTCAGATCACATGATCATAGTACAGGCCTTAAAGGTACAAACTCATTTAACATGAATCAGAACCAAAACAACAAAAACAACATTTAAATTGATGACTTATCTCCTCAGATCACATGAACATAGTACAGGCCTTTAATGTACAAACTAATTTAACATTACTCAGAACCCAAACAATAAAAGAACATATAAATAGACCACTTATCTCGTTAGATTACATGATCACAGCACAGGCCTTAAAGGTGCAAACTCATTTAACATAACTTAGAACCAAAGCAATAAAATAACATTTAAATGCACCACTTATCGCCTTAGATCACATTATCATAGTACAGGCCTTATAGGTACAAACTCATTTAAGATGACTCAGAACCAAAACAATAAAACAACATTTTAAATAGACCACTCATCTCCTTAGATCACACGATCATAGTACAGCACTTAAAGGTACAAACACATTTAACATTAGTCAGAACCAAAACAATAAATCAGCATTTAAATAGACCACTTTTCTCCTTGGATGATAAGATCATAGTACAGGCCTTAAAGGTACAAACTCATTTAACATGACTCAGAACCAAAAAAGTAAAACAACATTTAAATAGACCACTTATCTCCTTAGATCACATGGTCATATTACAGGCCTTAAAGGTACAAACTCATTTAACATGACTTAGAACCAAAACAATAAAACAACATTTAAATAGATCACTTATCTCCTTAGATCACATGATCATAGGACAGCCCTTAAAGGTACAAACTCATTTGACATGACTCAGAACCAAATCAATAAAACAACATTTAAATAGACCACTTATCTCCTTTGATCATATGATCTTATTACAGGCCTTAAAGGTGAAAACTCATTTAACATGACACAGAGCAAAAACAATAAAACAACATGAAATTAGACCACTTATCTCCTTAGATCATATGATTATAGTACAGGCCTTAAAGGTGCAAACTCATTTAAAATGACACATAACAAAAACAATAAAACAACATTAAAATGCACCACGAATCTCCTTAGATCACATGATTGTAGCACAGGCCTTAAAGGTACACACTCATTAAACATGACTCAGAACCAAAACAATAAAACAACATTTAAATAGACCACTCATCTCCTTAGATCAGAGGATTATAGTACAGGCCTTAAAGGTATAAAATTATTTAACATGACTCAGAGCCAAAACAATAAAACAACATTTAAATAGACCACTTATCTCCTTAGATCACATGATCATAGTACAGGCCTTAAAGGTACAAACTTATTTAACATGACTCAGAACCAAAACAATCTTTCAACTTAAGCAATCAAACCATTCATTTCTCAGCTTGGCACATGCGCAAAACTCATAGCAAACACTTATAAACCCTAGCACTAGACCCCCCTATACTGTGCAGAAGGACATGGCTCTCTATTCAACCTTACCAGCCAATCAGTAAAACAGTTCACTGTACTTATCCAGGCATGTCCAAAGGGCAGTTTCTGGTGTACTTTCCAGTCTAACTGGTGAATCTGGGCATTTTGAGGCAATGTTGCACCTGCCTCATGTACACAGACAACCCCCTCCTCTTACCACCAAACACTAATATATACGAGAGATGCACACCAGCACTACCAGGCTCCAACTCATACCATACATTTTGTTCACAGAACCCAGACCAAAATACAAAAGGCGGGGGCATATACATATTCATCAAGGATACCCACACTTCCGGTTTAGTGGCACAGCACAATGCTTCAGAGATCATCCATGTGCAACTATCAATGGGCAAAACAGCAATTCAAATTATAGCTTGCTACAGATCACTCACCATGTCCCAGGACCCACATTCTATGTTTCTGGAAACACTGGGAAATATAAAGGTCCTACCAAATACCCTAATATTGGGTGATTTCAATTACCCAAACATTAACTGGGAGAACTACTCAATTAATAACACCCTTGCCCAAACTTTCCTAGAATTTATAAACTCAAACACCCTGGATCAACTGATGAACACTCCCACCAGAGGTGACAACATATTGGACCTGGTCATCCCCAACATGGCTGACCAGTGTTCCACACTGGAGGTCAACTCCTCGCTGGTTAGATCTGACCATAAACAAATTGCTCTGGATATCCACATTCCTCCCACACCCTCGGTAAAGGAAACCACTGTGAAAAACTTTTCAAAGGCAAGCTGCACGTTACTTTAGATCAAGGTGTAACGTTTCAAAGCCCCCATTTTAAGGATAATGCTGTCCAAGCTGCAAACTCCTTTGCTAATGCATTCTCTGGGCACCTTCAAAAATGCATGGATCGTGCTATCCAAAGCAAAACCAAGAATCACTCCTCCAAGAAAAGGAAACCAGTCTGGTGGACCCCTGCCATAAACAAGCTATACAACAGAAGGAGAAAACTAGTACAGAAAAGAGCAAAATCCCAAGAAGGGAAGACATCCCTGATCAGTATCAGCAAGAAACTACGATCCCTCATAAAATTATCCAAGGCTAGCTTCGAAAGTAAAATTGCCAAGGACTCCAAAAATAACCACAAGGCATTCTTTAGCTATGTCAAGAATCTAAGTGGCAATGCTCAGATCTGCTTGGAGTTAGTGCAGAATAGCACAAAAAACACTGAACAGACCGATATCACCAACATCCTGGCAGACAGGTTCAATGCAAATGTCACCCCCCCTCTCACCCCCAAAAGAGCCCATAACCATACCAGAAGAATGTAGATCCCATGAAATCACAGACACTCTGGTTAAAACAGCCCTCTCCAAAGCCAAAAACACAGCATCAATGGGACCGGATGGTGTCACAGGCTGTATCCTATACAAGCTCAAAGACAAACTAACCCCTCACCTAAGCACACTGTTCAAACTCAGCCTATCTACCGTCTACGTACCTATAGAGTGGTGCACAGCAATGGTTATTCCACACCACAAAAGTGGAGCCACAACAGACCCCAGGAACTATCGCCCTATAAGCCTGACTAGCTTGGTCTACAAGGCTATGGGGTGCATCATCATGGAACTCATTAACAGAGACATTGGGAACCTCCAAACACTGGACCCTACCCAGTTCAGCTTTGTTAAGGGCCGATCATGCCTCCTAAACCTGGTGGACTACTTTTAGACAGTTACCAAGGTTATAGAAGAGGGAAAGGTGGTACACACAGCCTACCTAGACCTTGCAAAGGCCTTTGACACCATTCCCCATTCTGGTATTATAGACAAACTCACCAGCCTGAACATAAACCCCTATGTCACAAGATGGGTTGCTAACTGACTCACGGATAGAACCCACATGGTGAGAGTTGCGGGAGCTAGGTCTGACTCTAAACTGGTTACCTGTGGCATTCCCAGGGTTCAGTCCTAGGACCCCTCCTTTTTGGCATATACTTCTCAGAGGTACAGCCAAGCACAGGAGGACTATGGCTGACCAAGTTTGCGGACGACTGCAAACTAGGGGCTATAATTGACTCCCAGGCTGACACAGACATCCTCCAAAAGGGTCTTAATGAGATGGATACCTGGTGCCAAAATCATGGTCTCAAGCTAAATGCCAAAAAGTGCATAGTCATCCCCTTTGGAAAAAACAAAGTACCCACAAACTACCACATAGGTGGTAGTCCCCTAAATATGGAAGACGTAATAAGGGATCTGGGGACCCAAGTAGATAGTAATCTCTCCTTTGATAATCACATTGCCAAAGTGGTTAGGAAATCCTTCTATGTGGCTCATTTAATCACAAAAGGGTTCGCATCCAGATTAAAAGAGGTCATTGTACCACTCTACTCATCAGACCCATTGTAGAGTACAATGCTCCATTTAAGATGTATCTTACAAGACACCTGCAACAGCTGGAAAGACCACAGAATTACCTCACCAAGAGGATCACTGGCCTCAAACAGATGACCTATGCAGCTTGACTGAAGAAACTCCAGCTGTACTCGGTTGCATACCGCCTACTCAGACGTGATCTCTGCCTTACATACAAGGCCATGTCCAACCCAGAATTGATGGACATGCTCCATCTAAACAAAAACATATCCCCTCGAGCCACATGCTCTAGGGATATAAACCTCACCAAAACAATAAATTGGACATGATGGAGGGATAGATTCCTGCCGCAGAGACTTCCCATGCTTTGGAACAAGATTCCAATTGATATTAGGCAGAGCTCCTCACTATTACTCTTCAAGAGAAACCTTGATGAGTGGATGGGAAACAGAAAGATTACCGCAGGGATCACTTCATGACTCTGCTGGACAGAGGCACAGGGAAATAATCTAAGAGGGCAGCAAAAGCCAACACATTCTGGCTAGGCTTAAAAATGCCTTCGGGCAGATAGCCTAGAATCTACCTAGGAACCTATGAACGTATAATAAAACAACATTTAAATAGACCACTTATCTCCTTAGATCACATGATCATAGTACAGGCCTTAAAGGCACAAGCACATTTAACATGACTCAGAACAAAAACAATAAAACAAAATTATAAATAGACCACTTTTCCCCGTAGATCACATGATCATAGTACAGGCCTAAAAGGTACAAACTCATTTGGTCAGGTCAGACCATAGGCTAATCACACTTAACATCCACATCCCACCCCACCCACCAGTAAGGAAACCTCCATAAAAAAACTTCTTCAAAGCCAAATTCATGCTACTCAAGTCAGAAGTTACAAACTTCATGACACCCATGCAGAAAGGAACTGAATGTTCGACTGCTGAGTCCTACAGTAAGGCTCTGTACGAGCACATCCACTCATGCATGAATCTCGCCATCCCAAATAGAACCAAGATGCTCTCCTCCAAAAAAAGGAAGCCAATCTGGTGGTCCCTTGCCATAAACAAACTTTACAACAAAAGGAAGTAACTATGGCAGAAAAGAGGAAGATCCCAGGATGCAAAAATACTCCCTTACCAGCCTCAGTAAGAAGCTGAGATCCCTCATAAAATCCTCCAAAGCTAGTAACGAAAATAAAATTGCCAAAGATTCCAAAGACAACCACAAGGCATTCTATAACTATGTCAATAATCTAAATGGCAATGCTCAGATCTGCTCTGAGCTACAACAGAATGGCATTAAATATACTGATCCCAAGGATATTGCCAATATCCTGGCAAATTGATTCAGTGCCAACTTCACCCTCCCTCACCCCATAAATGGGCCATCTCAATACCGGAAGATTGCCAAATTCTGGTAATAATGGCCACACAGGTAAAAAATGCACTCTCCAAAGCTAAGAATACAGCATCCATGGGACTAGATGACATCCCAGGCTGTGTACTACATGGACTACAAAATGAACTGGCACCTCACCTAAGTGTCATGTTTAATCATACCCTCACCTCAGGCTTCGTACCCACTGAGGGATGCACAGCTGCAGTTATCCCACTCCACAAGGGGGGATCCACCATGGATCCTGGGAACTACCGCCCTATCAGTCTGACGAGCCTGATCTGCAAGGCCATGGAATGTATTATCATGGAACTTATAAACAAAGACATTGGCAACCTTAAAACACTGGACCCCACCCAGTTTGGGTTCGTGAAGTGCTGATCTTGTCTCCTGAATCTGATTGACTTTTTCAAATCAGTCTCCAGAGCCGTGGATGAGAGTAAGGCAGTCCACACAGCCTATCTGGACTTCGCCAAGGTCTTTGACACCACCCCCACTCTGGAATCATAGATAAACTTACTAAGCTGGGCATTAATCCCTATGTCACTCGATGGGTTGCCAACTGGCTTACTGACAGAATCCACACTGTAAAAGTAGCTGACTCCAAATCCAGCTCCAGACAAGTGGGGTACCTCAGGGTTCAGTCCTGGGACCTCTCTTGTTTGGCATCTACTTCTCTGAAGTACAAGCCAACACTAAGGGACTCTGGCTTACAAAGTTCACACATGCCTGCAAACTGGGAGCCATTACTGAATCCCCAAACGATGTGGATACTCTGCAAAAGGGCCTTACAGAAACAGATGCTTGGTGCCAGAGCCATGGGTTCAAGCTCAATGCCAAGAAATGTATAGTTATCCTCTTTGGAAAAAAACATGTACTTGTGAATTACCACATAGGTGGCAGTACACTAAACACTGAAAGTGTGATAAGAGACTTAGGGACACAGGTGGACAGTGGTCTCACCTTCAATAACCACATCGCCACAACAGTCAGGAAATCCTTCTATGTGGCACACCTCACCACTAAGGGCATTTCATCCAGAAAAAAGGAGGTCATTGTCCCACTGTACTCATCCCTCATTAGACCCATTATAGAATACAACGTCCCATTTGGTATGTACCTCTCAAGACATCTGCAACAACTGGAAAGGCCACAGAAATACCTCACTAAAAAAATCACAGGCCTAAAGCAGATGCCCTATGCTGACCGCCTTAAAAAGCTCCAGCTATACACTGTCACATATCGTCTACTCGAGGCAATCTCTGCTTAACATACAAGGCTAAGTCAAACCCAGAGCTGTTGGACATGTTACACTTAAAGAAATCCCAATCCCTCAGAGCCCTACGCTCCAAGAATCTAAACCTTGTCATCACAATAAACAAAACATGCTGGAGGTATAGTTTCCTGACCCAGAGACTCCACAGACAATGGAATAGACTGCACATACATGACAAGCAGAATGCCTCTTTGGCCCTTTTCAAAAGGAACCTTGATGATTGGATGGGAGAAAGGAACTTCATCCTGGGGATCACGTCAGTCGCCCTGCTAGACAGAGGTCCAGGGAAGTAAATAGTGTGGGAAGAAATAGTCAGGGAATTGTTATGGCTAGGCTTGTATAGGCCGTAGGGCCGATAGCCTAGTACCAACCTATGAACCTATGAACCTATGAACATGACTCAGACACAAACAATAAAGCAACATTTAAATAGACAACGTATCTCCTTAGATCACATAATCATAGTACAGGTCTTAAACGTACAAACTCATCTAACATGACTCAAAACCAAAACAATAAAACAGCATTTAAATAGACCACTTAACTCCTTAGCTCACATGGTCATAGTACAGGCCTTAAAGGTACAAACTCTTTTAACAGTACTCAGAACCACAACAAAAAAACAAGATTTAAATAGACCACTTATCTCCTTAGATCACATGATCATAGTACAGGCCTTAAAGGTAAAAATCTTTTAACATGACTCAGAACCAAAACAATAAGACAGCATTTAAATAGACCGCTTATCTCCTTAGATCACATGATCATAGTGCACACCTTAAAGGTACAAACTCATTTAACATGACTCAGAACCAAAACAATAAAACAGCATTTAAATAGACCATTTATCTGCATAGCTCACATGATCATAGTACGGGCCTTAAAGGTACAAACTCATTTAACATGACTCAGAACAAAAACAATAAAACAAAATTATAAATAGACCACTTTTCTCCGTCGATCACATGATCATAGTACAGGCCTAAAAGGTACAAACTCATTTGGTCAGGTCATACCATAAGCTAATCACACTTAACATCCACATCCCACCCCACCCACCAGTAAGGAAACCTCCATAAAAAAACTTCTCCAAGGCCAACTTCATGCTACTCAAGTCAGAAGTTACAAACTTCATGACACCCATGCAGACAGGAACTGAATGTTCGACTGCTGAGTCCTACAGTAAGGCTCTGTACGAGCACATCTACTCATGCATGAATCGTGCCATCCCAAATAGAACCAAGATGCTCTCCTCAAAAAAAGGAAGCCAATCTGGTAGTCCCCTGCCATAAACAAACTTTACAACAAAAGGAAGTAAATATGGCAGAAAAGAGGAAGATCCCAGGATGCAAAAAAACTCCCTTACCAACCTCAGTAAGAAGCTGAGATCCCTCATAAAATCCTCCAAAGCAAGTAACAAAAATAAAATTGCCAAAGATTCCAAAGACAACCACAAGGCATTCTATAACTATGTCAATAATCTAAATGGCAATGCTCAGATCTGCTCTGAGCTACAACAGAACGGCATTAAATATACTGATCCCAAGGATATTGCCAATATCCTGGCAGATTGATTCAGTGCCAAATTCACCCCCACCCCCACCCCATAAATGGCCCATCTCAATACCGGAAGATTGCCAAATTCTGGTAGTAACTGCCACACAGGTAAAAAATGCACTCTCCAAAGCTAAGAATACAGCATCCATGGGACTAGATGACATCCCGGGCTGTGTACTACATAAACTGCAAAATGAACTGGCACCTCACCTAAGAGTCATGTTTAATCATACCGTCACCTCAGGCTTCGTGCCCACTTAGTGGTGCACAGCTGCAGTTATCCCACTCCACAAGGGGGGTCCACCTTGGATCCTGGGAACTACCGCCCCATCAGTCTGACGAGCCTGATCTGCAAGGCCATGGAATGTATTATCATGGAACTTATAAACAAAGACATTGGCAACCTTAATTCACTGGACCCCACCCAGTTTGGGTTTGTGAAGTGCTGATCTTGTCTCCTGAATCTGATTGACTTCTTCAAATCAGTCTCCAGAGCCGTGGATGAGGGTAAGGCAGTCCACACAGCCTATCTGGACTTCGCCAAGGCCTTTGACACCACCCCCACTCTGGAATCATAGATAAACTTACTAAGCTGGGCATTAATCCCTATGTCACTCGATGGGTTGCCAACTGGCTTACTGACAGAATCCACACTGTAAAAGTAGCTGACTCCTAATCCAGCTCCAGACAAGTGACAAGTGGGGTACCTCAGGGTTCAGTCCTGGGACCTCTCTTGTTTGGCATCTACTTCTCTGAAGTACAGGCCAACACTAAGGGACTCTGGCTTACAAAGTTCACACATGCCTGCAAACTGGGAGCCATCATTGAATCCCCAAATGATGTGGATACTCTACAAAAGGGCCTTATAGAAACAGATGCTTGGTGCCAGAGCCATGGGTTCAAGCTCAATGCCAAGAAATGTATAGTTATCCCCTTTGGAAAAAAACATGTACTTGCGAATTACCACATAGGTGGCAGTACACTAAACACTGAAAGTGTGATAAGAGACTTAGGGACACAGGTGGACAGTGGTCTCACCTTCAATAACCACATCGCCACAACAGTCAGGAAATCCTTCTATGTGGCACACCTCATCACTAAGGGCATTTCTTCCAGAAAAAAAGGAGGTCATTGTCCCACTGTACTCATCCCTCATTAGACCCATTATAGAATACAACGTTCCATTTGGTATGTACCTCTCAAGACATCTGCAACAACTGGAAAGGCCACAGAAATACCTCACTAAAAGAATCACAGGCCTAAAGCAGATTCCCTATGCTGACCGCCTTAAAAAGCTCCAGCTATACACTGTTGCATATCGTCTACTCAAGGCAATCTCTGCTTAACATACAAGGCTAAGTCAAACCCAGAGCTGTTGGACATGCTACACTTAAAGAAATCTTAATCCCTCAGAGCCATACGCTCCAGGAATCTAAACCTTGTCATCACAATAAACATAACATGCTGGAGGTATAGGTTCCTGACCCAGAGACTCCCCAGACTCTGGAATAGACTGCACATACATGACAAGCAGAATGCCTCTTTGGCCCTCTTCAAAAGGAACCTTGATGATTGGATGGGAGAAAGGAAATTCACCCTGGGGATCACGTCAGTCGCCCTGCTAGACAGGGATCCAGGGAAGTAAATAGTGTGGGAAGAAATAACCAGGGAATTGTTATGGCTAGGCCTGTATAGGCCGTAGGGCCGATAGCCTAGTACCAACCTATGAACCTATGAACATGACTCAGACACAAAACAATAAAGCAACATTTAAATAGACAACGTATCTCCTTATATCACATGATTATAGTACAGGTCTTAAATGTACAAACTCATTTAACATGACTCAGAAACAAAACAATAAAACAACATTTAAATAGACTACTTATCTCCTTAGATCAAATAGTCATAGTACAGGCCTTAAAGGTATAAACATATTTAGCATGACGCAGAACCCAAAAAAAAAACAACATTTAAATAGACCACTTAACTCCTTAGACCACATGATCATAGTACAGGCCTTAAAGGTACAAACTCATTTAACATGACTAAGAACCAAAACAATAAAACAGTATTTAAATAGACCACTTATCTCCTTAGCTCACATGATCATAGTACAGGCCTTAAAGGTAAAAATCTTTTAACATGACTCAGAACCAAAACAATAAGACAGCATTCAAATAGACCACTTATCTCCTTAGATCACATGATCATAGTGCACACCTTAAAGGTACAAACTCATTTAACCTGACTCAGAACCAAAACAATAAAACAGCATTTAAATAGACCATTTATCTGCTTAGCTCACATGATCATAGTACAGGCCTTAAATGTACAAACTCATTTAACATGACTCAGAACTAAAACAATAAAACAACATTTACATAAGCCACTTATCTCCTTAGATCGCATGATCATAGTACAGGCCTTAAATGTACAAACTTATTTAACATGACTCAGAAGCAAAACAATACAACAACGTTTAGATAGACCACTTATCTCCTTAGATCACATGATCATAGTGCACACCTTAAAGGTACAAACTCATTTAACATGACTCAGAACCAAATCAATAAAACATTTAAATAGACCATTTATCTCCTTAGATTGTATGATTATAGTAAATGCCTTAAAAGTAGAAACTCATTTAACATGACTCAGAATCCAAACAATAAAACAACATTTGAATAGACCACTTATCTCCTTAGATCACATGATCATTGTACAGGCCTTAAATGTATGAACTCATTTAACATGAGTCAGAACCAAAACAATAAAACAACATTTAAATAGACCACTTATCTCCTTAGATTAGTTGATCACAGTACAGGTCTTAAAGGTACAAACTAATTTAACATGAATCAGAACCCAAACAATAAAACAACATTTAAACAGACCACTGATCTCCTTAGATCACATGATAATAGTACAGGCCTTAAAGGTACAAACTCATTTAACATGACTCAGAACCAAAACAATAAAACAACTTTTAAATAGACCACTTATCTCCTTAGATCACATGATCATAGGTCAGGCCATAAAGGTATAAACTCATTTAACATGACTCACAACCAAAGCAATAAAACAACATTAAAATAGACCACTTACCTCCTTAGATCACATGATCATAGTACAGGCCTTAAAGGTACAAACCCATTTAACATGACTCAGAAATATATAATAAAACAAAATTTAAATAGACCAGTTATCTGCTTAGATCACGTGATCATAGTACAGACAATAAAGGTACAAACTTATTTAACATGACTCAGAACCAAAACAATAAAACAACATTTAAATAGATCACTTATCTCCTTATTTCGCATGATCATAGTACAGGCCTTAAAGGTACAAACTCATTTAACATGACTCAGAACCAAATCAACAAACAACATTTAAATAGACCACTTGTCTCCTTAGATCGAATGATTATAGCACAGGCCTTAAATGTAGAAACTCATTTAATATGACTCAGGACCAAAACAATAAAACAACATTTAAATAGACCACTTACTCCTTATATCGTATGATCATAGTACAGGCCTTAAATGTACAAACTCATTTAACATGACTCAGAACCAAAACAATACAACAACATTTAGATAGACCACTTATCTCTTTAGAGCACATGATCATAGTAGAGGCCTTAAAGGTACAAACTCATTTAACATGACTCAGAACAAAAGCAATAAAAAACATTTAAATAGACCACTTATCTCCTTAGATCACATGATCATAGTAGAGGCCTTAAAGGTACAAACTCATTTAACATGACTCAGAACCCAAACAATACAACAACATTTGAATAGACCACTTATCTCCTTAGATCACACAATCATTGTACAGGCCTTAAAAGTATAAACTCATTTAACATGACTCAGAAGCAAAACAAAAAAATGACATTTAAATAGACCACTTATCTCCTTAGATCACATGATCATAGTATAGGCCTTAAAGGTACAAACTCATTTAACATGACTCAGAACCAAAACAATATAACATTTAAATGGACCACTTATCTCCTTAGAACGGGTGATCATAGTACAGACCTTAAAGGCACAAACTCATTTAACATGACTCAGAACCAAAAAAATAAAACATTTAAATAGACCACTTATCTCCTTAGATCACATGATCATAGTACATTCTTTAAAGGTATACACTCATTTAACATGACTCAGAACCAAAACATTAAAACAAAATTTAAATAGATCACTTATCTGCTTAGATCACGTGATCATAGTACAGGCTTTAAAGGTACAAACTCATTTAACATGACTCACAACCAAAACAATAAAACAACATTAAAATAGACTACTTACCTCCTTAGATCACATGATTATAGTACAGGCCTTCAAGGTACAAACCCATTTAACATGACTCAGAAAAATATAATAAAACAAAATTTAAATAGACCAGTTATCTGCTTAGATCGTATGATCATAGTGCAGACCTTAAAGCTACAAACTTATTTAACATGACTCAGAACCAATACAATAAAACCACATTTAAATAGACCACTTATCTCCTTAGATCGCATGATCATAGTACAGGCCTTAAAGGTACAAACTCATTTATCGTGACTCAGAACCAAAATAATCTTTCAACTTAAGCACTCAAAGCATTCATTTCTCAGCCTGGCACTTGCTCAAACCTCATAGCAAGCAGTTATAAACCCTAGCACTAGACCCCCCCTATACTTTACAGAACAACAAGGCTCTCTTTTCAACCTTACCAGCCAATCAGTAAAACAGTTCACTGTACCTATCCAGTCATGTCCAAAGGCCAGTTTCAGGTGTACTCTCCAGTCCAAATTGTGAATCTGGGCTTTTTGAGGCAGTGTTACAACTGCCTCATGTACACAGACAACCCTCTCCTCCTACCACCAAACACTAATACATGAGAGAGAGATGCAATTATACTGCCAAACTGGACGATAAGCTCTCTCAACCCAAGTCTGGATCAGACAGTCAAGAGAAGAAGGAAAATACTTGCATCACACCACCAGTCTCACATAGACCCATTAAACCAGCACAGGCAAAAAGCATGCATAAATGCACAAACACATACTTGGAGGCTCTAAATAAAAATCTGCAAAAGAATCAGAGACCTCCAAAGCAGCCATCCAAGCAAACTTCCACCCCCCCAACACAAACCATGAAACACATGCTTCACAAAACCAGTGTGCCACACAATCACAGCCCTTAAGGCAAAATAACATACCCAACACACTAGTAATAGGTGATTCTATAGTCAGGCACAATGATGTCCCACTCACTAGGCTGAACAAGGAGAAGGTTACTGTTAGCTGCCTGTTAGGTGTCAGGCATACCTCTCAGCTGTCCCTGATTTTCAGGGACATCCCTGATTTTGACTAATATTTTAACTCTGTCCCTCTTAATCCCTCCTAAAACTAGTGACTTTTGGAGGAAAGGTGGTGAATTACACTTAATGAATAATGACAATAATTAAGAGTTATATACTTCTTTTACTTCAGAAAATGTGTATTAATTCATATGCTCTGATTCTGTCAATGTTTCAAGTTAATAGCACTAATATTTTAAAAGTGTCCCTGATTGTCCCTGATTTTTTCTTGACTTGTCCCTGATTCTGTTGAAATTGGTCCCCAATTGGTTGAGAGGTCTGGTGCCAGGATCCACCACATAACACAAGCACTCAGGTCACTACAGAGCAAGTACAAATATGACTCGGTCATTGTGCATGTTGGTGTGAATGACCTGACACATACCTCCCTGGACTACATGAAAAGAAACAGGGAATAGCTCTCTGATTGTGTAGCACAGGCCGGTATGACCCTGACCCTGAGTAGCATCCTGCCCTCACCAAGAATGATACCATGGTATAAAGAAAAAATGATCAATTTCAACAATTGGCTAATTTTCTGGGGTCATTCAAAGGGGATCCAGTATCTGTCTGCTTGGGATGACATGCTCAACAAGCCACACTGCTTCGCTAAAGATGGCTTGCACCTGTCACCCTTAGGCTTTAGAATACTGGCCAAGGCTCTTGCCACCCCCATAGTGCCTTTTTTAGGCAAGGATCAAAACACAAACCCACCGCTGTAAATAGCACAAGTAACAAAAAACTGAGGGTAGTGCTACTCAATGCCAGACGTCTAAACCTCAAAATGTATGCACTAGAGGCACTCCTCAGTATGGAGAAAATCTATATATGTGCAGTGACAGAAATCTGGTTTAAGGCTCCAGAGAGCACACCACGACTACCAGGCTTTAACTTATACCATACATTTCGGCCACCTAACCTGGACTGAAATACAAAAGGCAGGGGCGTATACATATTCATCAACGATACCCACACTTCCAGATTAGTGGCACAGCACGATGCTTCAGAAATCATCCATATGCAACTAACAATGGGCAAAACTGCAATATAAATTGTAGCTTGCTACAGATCACCCACCATGTCCCAGGACCCCCATTCCACATTTCTGGAAACACTGGGAAACATAAAGGTCCTACCAAACACCCTAATATTGGGTGATTTTAATTACCCAAACATTAACTGGGAGAACTACTCAAGTGCTAACTCTCTCTCCCAACATTCCCTAGCATTTATAAACTCAAATGCCCTGGATTAACTGGTCAGCACTCCCACCAGAGGTGACAACATATTGGACCTGGTCATCCCCAACATGGGCGACTGGTGTTCCACACCAGAGGTCAACCCTTCACTGGTTAGATCTGACCATAAGCAATTCACTCTGGATATCCACATTCTCCCCACCCCCGGTCAAGGAAACCACCATGAAAAAATGTTCAAAAGCAAACTTCACGGTACTTAAGACCGAGGTGGAAAGTTTCAAAGCCCCCAAGGATAATGCTGTCCAAGCTGCAACATCTTTTACTAATGCATTCTATGGGCACCTACAAGAATGCATGGATCATGCTATCTGAAGCAAAACCAAGACTCACTCCTCCAAGAAAAGGAAACCAATCTGGTGGACCCCTGCCATAAACAAGCTATACAACAGAAGGAGGAAACTAGTACAGAAAAGAGTAAAATCCCAAGAAGGGAAGACATTCCTGATCAGTATCAGCAAGAAACTATGATCCCTCATAAAATCATCCAAAGCTAGCTTCGAAAGAGAAATTGCCAAGGACTGCAAAGATAACCACAAGGCATTCTTTAGCTATGTCAAGAATCTAAGTAGCAATGCTCAGATCTGCTCAGAGTTAGTGCAGAATAGTGCAGAATACACTGAACCGGCCGATATCGCCAACATCCTGGCAGACAGGTTCAGTGCAAACTTCACCCCCCCTCACCCCCAAAAGGGCCCATAACCATACCAGGAGAATGTAGAGCCCCTGAAATAACAGACACCGGTTAAAACAGCTCTCTCCAAAGCCAAAAACACAGCATCAATGGGACCGGACCGTGTCACAGGCTGCATCCTACACGACCTCAAAGATGAACTAACCTCTCACCTAAACACACTGTTCAAATTCAGTCTCTCCAGAGGCTATGTACCCATAGAGTGTCGCACAGCAACGGTTATTCCACACCACAAAGGTGGAGCCACAACAGACCCCAGGAACTATTGCCCTATAAGCCTAACTAGCTTAGTCTGCAAGGCTATGGAGCGCATCATCATGGAATTCATTAACAGAGACATTGGGAACCTCCAAACACTGGACCCTATCCAGTTCAGCTTTGTTAAGGGCAAATCATGCATCTTAAATCTGGTGGACTTGTTTGAGACAGTTATCAAGGCTATAGAAGAAAAGGTGGTACACACAGCCTACCTAGACCTCGCAAAGGCCTTTGACACCATTCCCCATTCTGGTATTATAGACAAGCTCACCAGCCTGAACATAAACCCCTACATCACAAGATGGGTTGCCAACTGGCTCATGGACAGAACCCACATAGTGAGAGTTGCGGGAGCTAGGTCCGACTCTAAACCGGTTACAAGTGGCATTTCCCAGGGCTCAGTCCTAGGACCCCTCTTGTTTGGCATATACTTCTCAGAGGTACAGGCAAGCACAGGAGGACTATGGCTGACCAAGTTCACAGATGACTGCAAACTAGGGGATATAATTGACTCTCTGGCTGGCACAGATATCCTCCAAAAGGGTTTCAATGAGGTGGATACCTGGTGTCAAAATCATGGCCTCAAGCTAAATGCCAAAAAGTGCATAGTCATCCTCTTTGGAAATAACGAAGTACCCACAAACTACCAGATAGGTGGTAGTCCCCTAAATATGGAAGACATAATAAGGGATCTGGGAACCCAAGTAGATAGTAATCTCTCCTTTGACGATCAAATTGCCAAAGCGGTTAGAAAATCATTCTATGTGGCCCACCTAATCACAAAAGGGTTCACATCCAGATTAAAAAATGGCATTGTGCACCTCTACTCATCACTCATCAGACCCATCATAGAGTACAATGCCCCATTTGGGATGTACCTTACAAGACAACTGCAACAGCTGGAAAGACCACAGAAGTACCTCACCAAGAGGATCACTGGCCTCAAACAGATGCCCTATGCAGCTCAACTGAAGAAACTCCAGCTGTACTCGGTTGCATACCACCTACTCAGAGGTATTCTCTGCCTGACATACAAGGCTATGTCCATCCCAGGATTGATGGACATGCTCCACCTAAAGAAAACCATATCCTCTTGAGCCAGACCCTCTAGGGAGCTAAACCTCACCACAATAATAAATAGGACATGCTGGAGGGATAGATTCCTGTCCCAGAGATTTCCCATGCTTTGGAACAAGATTCCAATCTACATTATGCAGAGCTCCTCACTAATACTCTTCAAGAGAAAGCTTGATGAGTGGATGGGAAAAGGAACGTTTACCCCGAGGATCACTTCAGTGGCTCTACTGGACAGAGGCACAGGGAACTAATCTAAGGGGGCAGCGAAAGCCAACACATTCTGGCTAGGCTGATAAATGCCTTCGGGAAGATAGCCTAGTACCTACCTATGAACCTATGAACCTATAATAAAACAACATTTAAATAGACCACATATCTCCTTAGATCACATGATCATAGTACAGGCCTTAAAGTTACAAACTCATTTAACATGACTCAGAACCAAAACCATAAAACAGCATTTAAATAGACCACTTCTCTCCTTAGATCTCATGATCATAGTACAGGCCTTAAAGGTAGAAACTCATTTAACATGACTCAGAACCAAAACAATAAAACAACATTTAAATTAACCACTTATCTCCTTAGGTCACATGATCATAGTGCACACCTTAAAGGTACAAACTCATTTAACATAACTCAGAACCAAAACAATAAAACAACATTTAAATAGACCACTTATCTCCTTAGATCACATGATCATAGTACAGGCCTTAAAGGTACAAACTCATTTAAAATGACTCAGAACCAGTACAATAAAACAACATTTAAGTAGATCACGTAACTCCTTAAATCACATGATCATAGTACAGGCCTTAAAGGTACAAACTCATTTAACATGACTCAGAACCAAAACAATAAAAAAGCATTTAAATAGACCACTTATCTCATTTGATCACATGATCATAGTGCACACCTTAAAGGTACAAACTCATTTAACATGGCTCAGAACCAGATCAATAAAACATTTAAATAGACCACTTATCTCCTTAGATCACATGATCATAGTACAGGCTTTAAAGGTACAAACTCATGTAACATGACTCAGAACCAAAACAGTAAAAAAAAATTTTAAATAGACCACTTATCCCCTTAGATCACATGATCATAGTACACGCCTTAAAGGTACAAACTCATTTAACATGACTCAGAACCAAAACAATAAAACAGCATTTAAATAGACCACTTATCTCCTTAGATCACATGATCATAGTACAGGCCATAAAGGTATAAACTCATTTAACATGACTCACAACCAAAGCAATAAAACAGCATTTAAATAGACCACTTATCTCCTTAGCTCACATTATCATAGTACAGGCCTTAAATGTACAAACTCATTTAACATGACTCAGAACCAAAACATTAAAACAACGAATCAAAATACCAGTCCAAGTGTTCCAAGTAGAAGCCTCACCACTTGTAAAAATAGTAGAATTTATTCACTGACAGATTGTGTGTTTTTGTCTGATTATAGCAAAAGACTTCTTTAGAATCTAAATATACATCAGTAAAAGCTCATTTAAATCATGTTTAAATATAGTCACCTGATCCATTGACTAATTAACATCCAAGACAATAATTCTAAATTTAAAACAGTATTAACATACATAAAACAAATGAGAAATTCTTTCATCCAAGAAATGTGTAAAAACAAAAGTCAGAATAAAAATCTAAACAACATAAGACCTAAGTTTAAGAATACTATTGATACTTAAATAATCATTGAGCACAGGAGGACTGAGGGCCTGCAATCTGGGTTTCCACCTCAGTTCCTTGGCCTCTAATAAATCCTGCCAAGGACCCTCCCTGGATTCTTTTCAATCATATCAATACCAAAAAAACAAATTGGTGCTCAGTATATTGATTCACCTGTTTTGCCAAGGCATTAGTCATTTTTAGATGCCTGATGTATTGCATATATTCACAGATTTGATCTTTAAAATGTCTTTTGGTCTTACCCACATTGAAACTAATACGTTGACTACATGCAGCCATATAAACAATACCTCTAGTGTTACAATTACAATAAAAAGAGGGTTTAGGAAGTTTACCATTGACCATAAATGTTTCTCCTCCATAATAAAAGAGCATTGGAAGCATGCTCCACATTTATAGGTCCCAGGTCTTCTAAAATGGCTGTCACCAGTTTGTTCAAGGTAGTTTTTAATAGTTTTACCCTTTCGACATACCACCTTTGGTTCTTTGCCAATGTGTTCAAGAATGCATTTAAAACAAGAGAAGATGCTCCAATTCTTTCGTAAAATGTTGACTATGCTCAGTACTGAAAGTGGTAATAAGTGCTTGTAGGTATGTGTTATCCCCACTGTCTTGTCAGGTAGCTACATCCCCTAGATTACCTTCATCATCCCTCAAAATGGGCCTATAAATAGAATTAGCCCTTTTTCCACATACTTCCACAGAAACATTTTGAACCAAAGGGTCTGGACAGCCATGCCTAGTGAGCATAGCCCTTAATTTTTCACCTTCCTGGATAAAAGCATCATCCTCAGAGACCATATGGGCCAAGCTAACGTATTAGCCCTTCATACAGCCTTTCTTTTGGTGGTATGGACGACAACTGTTGAAATGTAAAAGACTATTAGAATACTTAGGTTTTCTTTAAATGTTGCTCACTGATGTAGTGGATAGACGGTGGGATGAGACATTGTCAGTCCTTAACCATGCAATGTCTGTGCTGGAAAATGTGTTGGGAGTAGGGTGTCACACATGTGGATGGATGTCACTAACAACATCAGCTGAAAGCTCACGTGGCCATGCACAGTCACACTTCCATAGTGGCAGTACCACCAGCACTACCAAAGGCAGGCTGCTGTCCACACCACAACGTGGCAGTCCATGGGCACATGGTCCTGGGTGGTCCCATAAGGGACACAGACCCAGCAGACACTAGTCAACATCAGCAAGTAGTACTGCATCTGGCCCTGGGCATGGTGGTGCCAGTGCCGCTCCTGGCAGAACTAGTTCCCATGCTCGTGACCAGAGACAGTGAACTGTACATTCTGCCATGCATGGTCCATGGCTGTTCAACATACCCTCATGTAGGGCTAGCACATGGCTTGACTGTGTGCATGCACATACTTACACAGCACTGTCACATGTAGGTCACCAACAGACACACACAGCTCCTCTTCATGGCTCAGCTGACCAGTACCCCTCCACACACACACACACACACACATACACATGATGTCAACTGTATGGCACAGCCTAGGCCTTTGGCAACTCCACACCACACCCTGTGCATGTGATGATCCCTGTTATCCATACCATCTATGCAGGGACATGCTAATATGCGTGTGATGCACAGGGTGAATATAGTACAGTTAATGGCAGTTTCTAGTGCAGTAGTGTTATGACCTGTAAGGTGCTGTCTGCTGGCAATTGTCATGTGTGCACATCAAAGTGTATGTACCTTTATGTCATGATGATTTATTGTTGTTAGTACTGCTGACTGACTGTTGTCTGATAGACCTTATTCTGTTTCTGCTCCAGGTGTCTGTGTGTCTAAGTCATGGTGACCTGCTGCCATTACAGAAGCTCATGATGGTGTAGTGACAACACAGAGACTTATTCCTCACCAAGGTATACTCCTGTATATGTGCGTGTTACCTAGGTGCATACGCGTAGAACAGTGTGTGAGGGTTAATGAGGGCAGACAGCATAATCTTGGATGCAGACCTCTTTACTCAGCATGCTTCTCTTGATACATGTCACCTGGGAGTTCTGTTGGATCACAGGTTCATAAGTCCATAGAAGGTTGAGTACTGGCCCTGGGTCCCTTACAAGCCTAACCATTACCTTATCCCCAACAGAATCATCAATCAGCACCTGTTGCCCCTGGCATTGATGGACACAGGTTGGACCCCTGAGACAGATTTTTGGTTTTCCATCCACTCATCATGGATGCACTTGATGAGGGTATGCATGGTACTCTGTTTGACATGTATAGGAAGTGAATTCCTGAGACAGGGCTGCCTCTGGGAGACAAACCTGTCTCTCCAGCAGTTTTTTTTTTTGCTATTGCATATGTGATTCAGGCCTGTTGTGCTGGTAATAAGTATAGAGTTAGACTCACATATATGCGGCAGCCATTGAAGGGCTGAGCACAACATTCCCATCTATGCATGTCGCAGCCCACCTGTGGAGAACCTGCTTGATATCAAGTGGGGCAGTACTGATCCAAGGCTGTCTGCATGGAACAGGTGTTGAAGGCCATGGATAACCTTTGTGAGTGTTAACATAGCCTTTCCAGTTGCTGCAGATGTCTGCATAGGTACATACCAGACCAGCCATGATGATAATATATTGCTGTACTGACTGAGGACTATACAGAGGTAATGTTCACCTTTTGTCTGGATGTAGTCCCTTTACCTATGTGATGAACCACATCCAAGGCTTTTCTGACCACTGCCACTACTTGATGGCTAAATGC